>NC_056750.1:856619393-856709393 GCF_019279795.1 Protopterus annectens
AGTGTATGTTTTCCTACTACTGGGTCTTTAAATCATATAGCATATGAAGCACCTGACCACTCAGTGACTGTTCAGGGTAGAATTTTGAAGAATTAGAGAGGCAGAAAGTTTGTGGGTCTGCAGGTTGGGGTGCATGAGCTTTCCCTTTGCCTGAGTCAGCAGATACACTCTGAGGTAACTGTCAAGGTTTTTCTTAGCTCAAACTCAGTAGCAGGAGGTACCAGTGTTGCATGGGCTAGTCTGGAGTTATCAGGATGACCTTTGGTAGTTCTTCCCTGAATTTTAGGAGGACCCTTGGAATGAGAACCCTGAGAAGGAAATGCATAAATAAATAAGTGGCTCCACGGGAAGGAGATGACATCTGCCCTCCAGGCTATGTGAAGTTTGCTCCAGGAACAGAATCTGAGTGTTTTTGTCAGTGGCAAAGAGGTCTATTTAAGTGGAACCCCATTTCTGGACTATGCTGATAAAAGTTTCCCAATGCAACTACCACTCGTGGAGATCCATTAAGTGTCTGCTAAGGCAGTCTTGCTAGAATGTTAGGAGTCATCAGGTGTAATCACACAGCAGTGGTCATCTCCACATCTACACTGCCAGTCGTCAAAGAGGGTAGGAGTGGGTGTCCCCCTGTTTATGTACCATATGACTGTTGTGTTGCCTGTTTTGATAAGTAAGACCCCTGGCTTCCAATGATCCTTCAAGGCCACCATGCCCTTCTGTACTGCCATCAATTCCTTCCAGTGTATGTGCTTGCATCTGAACTGCTCTTCCCATTTGCCCTGGGATGGGAAGTGCTGGAAATAGGCTCCTCAGGCTGTGCCTTGGCCGTGAGGGAGTACCTGGTTCTGTGCACATGCTTGTGCCCACCATGCCAATTTCTCCTAATCTTCCTCCAATCTTTTCCGGTGTTGGGGGAGAATGAGTCATTTCTGATCTCTGCTAGGGCCCTGGAGCCTAGAACTCCCCAACCTGGGTGTTCCTGAGGACTACTGTCTTGCCCTTTGAGATTACTGTTGCTGCCTAGAAGGTCGTTCCCTTCAGCTTTTCCTCTGACTGGGTTTTGATTGGGAGGGAAAAGACCCATGCTTAGTGGGAAAACTCCTACTGAACCTAGAAGGCTGGACTTGGAAGTCTTTGACCATTTGCATGGATTTTTCTTTATCCTCTATCTTCTTTAACACAGCCTCAGCCTTTGGTCCTAAAAGGGAGTCCTTATCCAGGGATGCGTCTAGCAGTTAGAATATGACATGCTCTGGTAATGTCTGTTACCTAAGCCAAACAACCCTTCTGATGACTCAGTCAGAGCGCGCTGCTAAGAAAGATGCCTCTAGGGCATCATATCCGCAGTGCCAGGAATGCCTAGCTACCTGTAAACTGGAATGGCAGAGATCCAGCAATTCCTTGGAAGTTTTCTTGTCCTCCAGAGAGAAAATCATTTGCTTTATTTTTTCCAAAATACTCCGTTGGTATTTTGTCACATGAAATTGGCAACTGAGGGGCCCTTCATAGCCAGGGTGGATGAAGTGTAAATCCTTCTTCCCAAATCTGTCAAGGACCCTGCTTTCTTTGTACGTAGGTAATGGGTTATTTGAAGTACTGGCCCTAACTCCTTTGGGACATGGGTTAAGACCTCTGGGTCAGCAGAGGAGTTCTTGAAAACCTGCCTGATTTACAAGAAGCTGGGGGAAGAGTTTGGATTGAGAGATGATTCCATGAAGATATCTTCTATCACTTCCAAACTTGAAGGGATAGCCCAAGAGTGTGTGTTGAGGGAGAGTAAGGAACTCCCTGACCCCCTTTTTTTGCCTAGGAGTACTCGTCTGTCTGCCTACTGGAAAAACTCTCATGGCATGCAGAGTCTCCCCAAAGGTAATGCCCTCAGGGGGTGAAGCAGAAGGCAACACCTTCTGAATCAGAATTTTCAAAGGAGGTAAGGAAGGGTTCAATTTCAAGGACAGTCTCCCCTGATCAGAGTCTTCATCTGAATCAGGGGGCTCTGAGAAGGCCTCAAGTGTACGGTCTCTCTCATTTTCCTGAGGAAGATTCAGGGGGAGGTTGCCTGTCTGTGGCCAAAGAAATAAGGTCCTCAGCCAACCTGACCCAATCATGCTGATAACCTGTGGGGCAGGAGCTGGTAGGCCAGGCACAGAAACTGAGGCTGAACTCTTTGTGTGTGTAGCTTTTGTACTGATACTATGCACATCTGCTACTCTGACTGCAATCTTCTCAAAAAAGACACCCAATGTTGGCAGAAGGGACATCAGTTGAGGATCAGTCGCTGGAAGCTAAGGTCTGACTCCAGACTTGACCAACGAACTGCATGCCAAGGCCTCACCACAGCATGTTGGACTCTGAACGTGTCTTGACAGAGGTCTGTTTCACAGAAGAGGGATGAGAAGACGTCACCTCTGTGATAATGACCCTTGGGGGAGTGGTGGAGGGACAAATTTGGTCCGAGGCCCTATGTTTGGGTCTTTTTTCTTTTTTTCGTTTAGGGAGCTCGACCTCGGGAATGGGAAGCGGACTGCTGACTAAGGTTCTTAGACAAGATTTCAGCCCTACACCTTATAGCTCTAGTATTGAAAAATGCACACAGACGGCAATTTGGGACGTCATGGTTTGGGTCTAAACAAGTGACAAACAAGGTATGAATGTCTCTATGTGGGATATGTTTACCACAACGGAGACAGTTAACTTTATCTGACATGAGTCACGAGTAAGAAAGAGTTCCCCATGGGGTACTTAGCTTCAGATGAATTTCTCACTCCAGTGCAAATCGATTGACGCACTCACAAATGCTTCGGGCACAGACACCAATAAAAGACTGATGTCATGGCATCGGCTGGCTCCATTTATACCTAAACGTTCTGACATCAGGGTTGGGCATCTGCCAGCTCAGGGTGGAGGGAGTTTTTTTTTAGTCTGGCACTTGGGCCGACCAATAATTCCAAAGCAGGAAATCCTGTAAGTCAGGACTGCAACAGTGAAGCATGAAGAACATTTTTGTATTTATTTCCATACACAGTGGTTACACTAGTTCTTATTTTTGCTTTTTGGGTGATTTTACTTATTGTATGGACTAGCAGTTCCTTTATTATCATTTATGACTTTTACTATATTTAAAGAAAACTACTAATTTTTTAACATTCAAAGGCCAGTACAACGGAGAAACATTAGACTTTCTGGATACAATGATTTTCAAAGATGCCAAACAGGGACAGTCTGTTACATTTTAACAGCCATCATCCTATGTGGCAGAAATAGAATGTAGCAAAAACTCAGTTTATTACGCTGTCCCACTTGAGGTCCAAGGACAACATGTTTGTTAATGAATTTGTTGAAACTATAATGCCAGAAACAGTAAAAGAAACAGAAGGTCAATAAAAATCCATAATGAAATATGGTCTGGGGAATATAGGGAACAAAGACAGTGACACGACTCTTGTTTCAAGTCGACACAACAGGGTGTTCACAGACCATATGTCTGTAGTTTCAACAGAGCAAGAATATATCAACAGACAACTGGGTTAGGATGCATCAAAACAGGGGTTAGACAAAAAATTGTCAGAATCGCACTACAGTGTACAAAAAAGAAATTAATTTAAAGCACAAATTCAAGAGTACATGTAACAGGAAAGGGGGAGCAACTTGGCTACAAAAGCTGCAAAAGTCTAAATACGACACTTCCAGCCAATGTATGTTTCCATTTGAAGTCTCTATTACAGTGGGTAAATAACTAGGATCCATTTACCAAAAAGGGAAATTTAAATGCAACACCCGAGGGGTAGCTTTATTTAGCCCAGTGTGGTACCTGCCCAGCTTTGTACACAGGAAAGACCATAAATGCATTAAAACCATTATTTCACGGACAGATACAAATCAAGAGGGCTTTCTTCCCTGCAATCGTCTTCTAGATGACCGTTCTTTTTTAAAAAGAAAACTAAACTCATGAAATCCAGTGTGAAATGGACTGTGTCCCCAATTCCTACCCCCCCAGAACATCCGTTTGACTCCATCTTATATAAAGGATGCTGTTTCTGAAGCCTGGAAGCGCATGGATGGTTTGTCTTCTGATGCTCAACAAGGTGAAATCATTGTTACGGAACTCATTTAGCTTGGCTCAGACTCCTTGTTGTCTGCAGTCTAGCATGAGAACCAGAGGACACACTATTTCCCATGCTCGCCACTTCACAAGAAGCATGAAGTGTTTGACAAGATAGGTAGGGGAGTGTGATCTGAGCAGGTGAAAAAGTAGCAGAGGGATTTAAGCCTAGAATGACCAATTACTGTCCTCTGTAATAACTAGGCAGTAGAGTAGCTTTCAGACTTCCTTGATTCAGGGTTAGAGGAGGACACAGAGGAAACCCTTACTACAGCCTCTACAGAGGGATTTCACTTGACAGACTAATTTTTGTATGGTTATGTTGGAAGGCTCTCTGCCTCACCCTGTCCTCCAGAAGGCTCTAAAATATGGTCACATTCAGCTGTATCTTAACATTCTTAAGTGTGCTTCAGAAAGAACTCTTGCTGAGACTAAGCCTTTGGTGCAGATTTCTTGTAACGAGCCGAGATAATCCTCAGATGGCACCAGAGAAGTGCTGCCCTTTGGAATAAAGCTATAGATTTGAGTCTCTCCCCGTTCTGGTTTAGAAGGGGTGAGATGTTCATCCCATCTTGAACCTTGACGTCAGTGAGCATATCTAGAGCTTCCAAATTCCATATAGAAACCCCTTCAGAGTACCATAGCCTAGAGCTTCCAAATTCCATATAGAAACCCCTTCAGAGTACCATAGCCTAGAGCTTCCAAATTCCATATAGAAACCCCTTCAGAGTACCATAGCCTAGAGCTTCCAAATTCCATATAGAACCCCCTTCAGAGTACCATAGCCTAGAGCTTCCAAATTCCATACAGAAACCCCTTCAGAGTACCATAGCCTAGAGCTTCCAAATTCCATATAGAACCCCTTCAGAGTACCATAGCCTAGAGCTTCCAAATTCCATATAGAACCCCCTTCAGAGTACCATAGCCTAGAGCTTCCAAATTCCATATAGAACCCCCTTCAGAGTACCATAGCCTAGAGCTTCCAAATTCCATATAGAACCCGCGTCAGAGTACCCTAGCCTAGAGCTTCCAAATTCCATATAGAACCCCTTCAGAGTACCATAGCCTAGAGCTTCCAAATTCCATATAGAACCCCTTCAGAGTACCATAGCCTAGAGCTTCCAAATTCCATATAGAACCCCTTCAGAGTACCATAGCCTAGAGCTTCCAAATTCCATATAGAACCCCCTTCAGAGTACCATAGCCTAGAGCTTCCAAATTCCATATAGAACCCCCTTCAGAGTACCATAGCCTAGAGCTTCCAAATTCCATATAGAACCCCCTTCAGAGTACCATAGCCTAGAGCTTCCAAATTCCATATAGAACCCCCTTCAGAGTACCATAGCCTAGAGCTTCCAAATTCCATATAGAAACCCCTTCAGAGTACCATAGCCTAAAGCTTCCAAATTCCATATAGAAACCCCTTCAGAGTACCATAGCCTAGAGCTTCCAAATTCCATATAGAACCCCCTTCAGAGTACCATAGCCTAGAGCTTCCAAATTCCATATAGAACCCCCTTCAGAGTACCATAGCCTAGAGCTTCCAAATTCCATACAGAAACCCCTTCAGAGTACCATAGCCTAGAGCTTCCAAATTCCATATAGAACCCCCTTCAGAGTACCATAGCCTAGAGCTTCCAAATTCCATACAGAAACCCCTTCAGAGTACCATAGCCTAGAGCTTCCAAATTCCATATAGAACCCCCTTCAGAGTACCATAGCCTAGAGCTTCCAAATTCCATATAGAACCCCCTTCAGAGTACCATAGCCTAGAGCTTCCAAATTCCATATAGAACCCCCTTCAGAGTACCATAGCCTAGAGCTTCCAAATTCCATATAGAACCCCCTTCAGAGTACCATAGCCTAGAGCTTCCAAATTCCATATAGAACCCCCTTCAGAGTACCATAGCCTAGAGCTTCCAAATTCCATACAGAAACCCCTTCAGAGTACCATAGCCTAGAGCTTCCAAATTCCATATAGAACCCCCTTCAGAGTACCATAGCCTAGAGCTTCCAAATTCCATATAGAACCCCCTTCAGAGTACCATAGCCTAGAGCTTCCAAATTCCATAGAGAACCCCCTTCAGAGTACCATAGCCTAGAGCTTCCAAATTCCATATAGAACCCCTTCAGAGTACCATAGCCTAGAGCTTCCAAATTCCATATAGAACCCCCTTCAGAGTACCATAGCCTAGAGCTTCCAAATTCCATATAGAACCCCCTTCAGAGTACCATAGCCTAGAGCTTCCAAATTCCATATAGAAACCCCTTCAGAGTACCATAGCCTAGAGCTTCCAAATTCCATATAGAAACCCCTTCAGAGTACCATAGCCTAGAGCTTCCAAATTCCATATAGAACCCCCTTCAGAGTACCATAGCCTAGAGCTTCCAAATTCCATACAGAAACCCCTTCAGAGTACCATAGCCTAGAGCTTCCAAATTCCATATAGAACCCCCTTCAGAGTACCATAGCCTAGAGCTTCCAAATTCCATACAGAAACCCCTTCAGAGTACCATAGCCTAGAGCTTCCAAATTCCATATAGAACCCCCTTCAGAGTACCATAGCCTAGAGCTTCCAAATTCCATATAGAACCCCCTTCAGAGTACCATAGCCTAGAGCTTCCAAATTCCATATAGAACCCCTTCAGAGTACCATAGCCTAGAGCTTCCAAATTCCATATAGAAACCCCTTCAGAGTACCATAGCCTAGAGCTTCCAAATTCCATACAGAAACCCCTTCAGAGTACCATAGCCTAGAGCTTCCAAATTCCATATAGAACCCCTTCAGAGTACCATAGCCTAGAGCTTCCAAATTCCATATAGAACCCCTTCAGAGTACCATAGCCTAGAGCTTCCAAATTCCATATAGAACCCTTCAGAGTACCATAGCCTAGAGCTTCCAAATTCCATATAGAAACCCCTTCAGAGTACCATAGCCTAGAGCTTCCAAATTCCATACAGAAACCCCTTCAGAGTACCATAGCCTAGAGCTTCCAAATTCCATATAGAAACCCCTTCAGAGTACCATAGCCTAGAGCTTCCAAATTCCATACAGAAACCCCTTCAGAGTACCATAGCCTAGAGCTTCCAAATTCCATATAGAACCCCCTTCAGAGTACCATAGCTTTGCTTCCACCTGCAATCAGAATCACATCACTAATCACGAGGATTGCCTTCTGGCACATAAATGTTTGGGGTTCACATAGAAGGTTCTGTAATTTCACACTGGACGTGCACCATTTTCAATAGTGCATTTAGCATATCTTCAACCTGTATGTTTTTCAAGATACTTTTTGGAGTGGCAAAGGCCTCACAAAAAGACTCCAGTGTGTTTTTACCTGGCTAACTGTTTCTTAATGTTCTGTTAAGAAGCTTCTTGGTGGAGTTCCTGGCTTCAGAATTCCCGTGTTTGAATATCTTGGAAGGAACTCTCTCTTTCTCTGTTTGGGGAAGTACTTGCTGAACAAATTGGACTAATCTTTCTCTGGGCTGAGTTAGACTTTCATTTATTTATTTATGTGATGTTTAGAGAGTCCAACAGGTCATGCCCTTATCAGCCGCAATGAAATTGCAGGACAGGATGAGGGTCAGACCCTTCTGTACTTTGTGGACATTGTCTGCCATGATCTTAACCATGTCTTTTGTACATCTGAGGTATGGAGTTGTTGCAATAAACTTTAAGGTGTCACTCAGTAAACTGCCACAGTCTGAGGTTTATCTTGGGTCAAACTCCTGGTGCTTGGTCCTGGAGTAATGGCCAAGTCCCCAGATTGATAGCAGGAGGAGAACCAACCTACACTCTTTGCCAAGGTTAAGAATGAAAAACAAGTTACATCTCACTATAACGTTCCATCTGTGGTGTTCATCTTCATTCATTCATTACTGATGGGCGTCAGTTCCATCCTTGGAACTAAATCAGTCATGTAACAAGCTTGCGCCAGTCAAAAAAACTCTCGAGCCAAGCTTTTACCCATAGTGCCCCTCTCCTTGTTACCTCAAATCGAGTTTGCCAGTGATAAGGAAAGCAGAGACATTTTCTGAGCAGGTCCCCTAATGTGGGATTTGGACCAAATCCGAACCTCCAGGAACTCCATGGAGGAGGAAGAAGGGTCAGACAATGAATGAATGAATGAAGATGAACACCACAGATGGAACATTATGATAAGAACACAACTTCTTTATCTGATGTTGTTAATCTTCATTCATTACTGATGGGACAAAGTCCCTAGCTACTTTATGTCCTGAGAGGCCCTTATGGAAGAATGTTCCAGAGTAACATCGAAACGAAGGAAGCTCTTCCCGTGGAGACTAAATCCAATTTGTAATAAGTGATAAAGGTATGAGGGTGTAGCCCAAGTTGCAGCTGCACAGATACCGTCCATTGAAGCCTTAGCATGAAAAGCCACAGAAGTATCCACTGATCTAGCAGTGTGTGCTTTCACTTCACCTGGTAGTGGAATTTTATTATGGTTGTAGACAAAGGATATGCAGTTTCTCAACCACTTGGATAGAGTTACTTTAGAAACAGAGTTTCCCAGCTTAGGGCCTGAGTAGGAAACAAATAATTGGCCTTATTTATATATTGACTTTGTTCTATCCAGATAAAAATGGAACTGACTGTGTACATCCCGTAAATGAAGACAGTATGACTGCGTACATCCAGCAAATGAAGACAGTATGACTGCGTACATCCAGTAAATGAAGACAGTATGACTGTGTACATCCAGTAAATGAAGACAGTATGACTGCGTACATCCAGTAAATGAAGACAGTATGACTGCGTACATCCAGTAAATGAAGACAGTATGACTGCCTACATCCAGTAAATGAAGACAGTATGACTGCCTACATCCAGTGAATGAAGACAGTATGACTGCGTACATCCAGTGAATGAAGACAGTATGACTGCGTACATCCAGTGAATGAAGACAGTATGACTGCGTACATCCAGTGAATGAAGACAGTATGACTGCGTACATCCAGTGAATGAAGACAGTATGACTGAATACATCCATAAATGAAGACAGTATGACTGCGTACATCCAGTAAATGAAGACAGTATGACTGTGTACATCCCGTAAATGACAGTATGACTGCGTACTTCCAGTGAATGAAGACAGTATGACTGCGTACATCCCGTAAATGACAGTATGACTGCGTACATCCCGTAAATGACAGTATGACTGCGTACATCCAGTAAATGAAGACAGTATGACTGCGTACATCCAGTAAATGAAGACAGTATGACTGCGTACATACAGTAAATGAAGAAAGTATGACTGCGTACATACAGTAAATGAAGACAGTATGACTGCGTACATCCAGTAAATGAAGACAGTATGACTGCGTACATCCCGTAAATGACAGTATGACTGCGTACATCCAGTAAATGAAGACAGTATGACTGCGTACATCCCGTAAATGAAGACAGTATGACTGTGTACATCCCGTAAATGACAGTATGACTGCGTACATCCCGTAAATGAAGACAGTATGACTGCGTACATCCCGTAAATGACAGTATGACTGCGTACATCCCATAAATGACAGTATGACTGCGTACATCCAGTAAATGAAGACAGTATGACTGCGTACATCCCGTAAATGATAGTATGACTGCGTACATCCCGTAAATGATAGTATGACTGCGTACATCCCGTAAATGACAGTATGACTGCGTACATCCCGTAAATGACAGTATGACTGTGTACATCCCGTAAATGACAGTATGACTGCGTACATCCCGTAAATGACAGTATTCTCCTCTATTTAAATAGGAAAAAAGACTGGTAGATCAATTGTTTGGTTGTCAGATCCGAAATGACCTTGGGCAGAAAGGAAGGGTTAGTCCGGAGTGATACTATGTTATGAAAAACCATGTACGGGCATTTTATACATAGGGTCTGAAGCTCGGACATGCGTCTTGCGGAAGTGATGGCTACTAGGAATAGTGATTTCCAAGATAGAAACTTCACATCACAAGTTGCAGCAGGTTCGAAAGGTGATTGTGTTAGGGATTGTAGAAGTAATGTTAAACTCAAGATTCAATAGGTTCTTTGAAGGGTGGTCTGATATGCAAGACCCCTTTCACGAAAGTTCTATTGAGACGATGAGAGATTAAGGATGAGTCCTGGAATACATCATGGAAGTTTGAGATAGCAGCCAGGAGTACTTGAATGGTGGAGGCTGCTGCTCCTGAATGAAGACCTGACAAGTAATCCAAAACCACAGTAACAGGAGGCGAGCAAGGGTCTACTACTCTCTGTTGGGACCAAATAAGGAATCACTTGGACTTGGTAAGATAGATTTTTTTTCTGGTGGATGGTTTATGTGAAGCCAGAAGGCTGTGACGTATTGGGGAAGTAAGGTTATTTTACCTGGCAGTTACTGGAACTGGAGAACCCAAGCTATCAGCCAGAGACTGGATATGTTTGGGTGACTCAACCCCTGTGGGTGTGAGATCAATTCTGGAATTGGATCCAGAATCCATGGTTGGCATACCAGGTGAGGCCAAAGGAAGGAAAACCAAACTTATGGCCAGTAGGGTGCAATAAGGATCACTCTGTTTCTCAGCTGAAGGGCTTTCTTTAGAAATTGTGGGATCAGGGGAAGAGGAGGGGAGGCATATAGAAGTCCCATGGGCCAATCGTGTATTAGTGTGTCCCTCGGGGACTTCCCCTGTGGGGGGGGATTGGGGCAAAATAGCTGCTGAATTTTTGATTTGCTGGGGAGGCGAACAGGTAGCAGCAAAGCTGGCCCCAGCAGCTGAAAATCCTCGCCGCTACGGCTGGATTGAGGGACTACTTGTAAGGCAGGAGGATACATCTGCTCAGCTTGTCGGCAAATACTTTGGAATTCCTGGGAATGTGTGTTGCTATCAGAAAATGGTCGGAAGCCATCACCCATTGCCAAATCCTGATGGCCTCCCAACACAACTGGTAAGATTTGGCTCCCCCTTGATTCTTGATGTACCAGACTATTGACATGCTGTTGGACTGGATAGCAATTGTTCCTGACAGAACAGATTGGAATGCCTGCAATGCTAGGAATACTGCCCTCAGTTCTAGAACACTGATATGCAGGTTGGCCTCTAAGGTAGACCATGTGCCTTGAACCGTCTGTCCCTGAAAATGTCCCCCCCCCACCCTATCAGGGAAGCGTCCGTGGTCACTGTGGTCTTGGGCTGTGATGGGGAGAAAAGATGACTCCCACAGACCTTTTTCCTGGCTTTATCCACCAGATTAAATCCTGTTTGCATCAGTTTGTTATGCAGACCTGGAAGGACATAGGATGATGCACTGGATATCATTGAGTTAGGAGGAGTCACTGAAGGAGCCTCATATGTAGTCTCACTAAAGGGACGACTGTGACAGATGCTGCCATTGAACCTAGAAGTTGGAGGACAGCTCACACTGAAGCTGTGTCCTAACAGAGTATCACCCACAGTAGTGCCTGCAGTCTCCCCAATCTGTGATCTGGAAGGAAGACTAGACAAGACTGGGTATTCAACATTGCTCCTATAAATTCCAGGTTTTGAGAGCGAGTCGGGTTGCATTTCGCCCAGTTTATAGAAATTCTGAGGAATTTTGCTAGTGTCATTGTGCAGTTTAAGGCTGTTACCAGTAGACGCTTGGAGGGAGCAGTAAGGAGCCAATCGTTTAAGTACAGAAACACCCGTAATACTTGTAGTCTCAAGTGAGATGCAACCACTGCCATGCATTTGGTGAACACTCTGGGGGCTGTAGAGAGTCCACACGGCAGCATGTGGAATTGGTAAAGGAATCTTCTGGAGCATTTGTCCATTTTTATATGGCAATATGCATCCTGAAGATCTATTGTGCACATCCAGTCATCTTTCTCCAGAAAGGGGAGGACAGACTGAACCGTGACCATTTGGAATTTTGCTTGGGTGACGACCTTGCTCAGAATGCTGAGATCCAAAATTGCATTCCAGTCCCACATCTTTTTTTGGCACTAAAAAGAATCTTGAGTAGAATCCAGATCCTATTTCGTATGGTGGGACTGCTTGGGTGACTTTTTTGTAACAGCTTTCTTATCTCTTGAGCTGCTGCTTCCCTTTGACTGGGTGGAACTTTGGAAATTTGTCTTGATGACTTCGGATAAAAATTGAAAGGGATGTGATAACCTCTGGCTGTGATATTCTGCACCCAAAAATCTGTGGTTATTGTTTGCCAGGCAGGGTGCTGCAGAGAAAAACGTTCCCTGACTACTTCCAGAGGAAACCAATTGGGCAACTCTTCAGGAGCGCTGGTAGGGCTGCCCAGGGAAGGAATCTCTGGATCCCTGGTTATGTGGACCCCCCCACCTCTGTCTCTGTAGGGGCGTCTTCCGGAAAAGCTACTCCCCTCTGCCCTGGGGAGTAAACTCACCATGTGTGATGGAAAGGACCCTGGGATTTCTTGTGCCATATCTTTCCACTCCTCTGATTCCTACTGTAGTTCATTAAGGGTTGGAAAAACATACGTCCACAGCAGACAGGGTCTTGCCATCCTTCGCACACCTGGCTAACGTGTCTTTCACTTTCTGGCCAAAAAGAGAAAAAGCTTCCACTGCAGCATTAAGAAAAGAAGACTTAAAAGTGTCTGCAAAGTCACAAAGGCACAGCCAGGTGTGACGTCTCATGACAACTCCTGAACCTGCAGCTCTCGCTGCCCCTTCGGCTGCATGAGCAATTAACTGCATGGACAAATTGGAAATGGACTCCAAGTTTGCAAGCTGCGAGACAACTTTGTCATGTACCTCGTCAGAGACTGCTCCTGCTAAAGTTTCGGAGAGTTCCTAGACTTGGTCTCTCTGAAGCCTAGTGAAATGTGCCAAATAGTTCAAAGACTGAATGGCAAAGGTCAATCAAGCAAACACTCGCTTCCCTAATCTGTCCACCACCCGGAACTCCCTGTTTGGGGGATGGACAGTCTGTTTCTCCTCAGCGAGCTTTTTCCTTGTGGCTGCCACCACCACCTAGCGTCTACTGGCAGTTCATTTGACCAATGTGGACTTTCCTCTGGAGGAGATAAAATTTTGTCTGGTCTCTGCGGGATTGGTTCGACAGTATCAGGACTCTTCCATGCGGGCTGCACGAGTTGGACTAGCTCGTTTGCAGGCGGGGTCACCCAGGAAGTAGAGGGTCAGGCATGAAAACCCTGTAAGAATACGGACTCCTCGGAGGAAGGGTTTTTGGGCTTCCAGTCTCCCCACTGTTTCAGAATTTCCAGTGCATCTCCAAAGGAGACATCCTCAGGGGGCAACTGTGTGGACCCCTCCCCTTCATCCTAGTCCATATCTTAAGTGAGGAACTCCTCAGGGGAGTCCATGTGCTTCCTCTTGCACGTCCTCTTGCATGGTACCTCTTCAGGACTCCAAAGAAGGGGCACCCCACGGCAAGGTATCTTGAGGCTCCTGTGCCTTAAGTCCCAATGTGGTGGTCTGCGTCAGCTGTGGTTCAGAGGGAAAATATATCTGGAATTCTGATGCCGGTCTGCCTGCAGAGCCAAGGGCCCTCTCCATCGCTTGGAAAGCTGGCCCACCTAAAGAGGGGTGGGAGCCCGGAACCAAAAAGGACAACCTCGGAACAGGGGTCACACCCTGCTCCGATGGGCCCACTCCCAAGGAAGGATCCCCAAGAGGACTCTGTACTGTTCACACTCCCGGAGTCGTAGTAGATGGCACTGTGGAAAAAATAGATGCTGTACTAAGGATACAGTGCCCACAGTCCAGTCACGATCCTGATGATGGCCCAACTCCGAACAAGCCGAAGACCAAAGGGTTGGCTCTGGAACCATGGTGAGATCCACCAGAGGAACCGAAGAACTGGGGACCAAGAGAGGCATAAGTGTCGAGACCTTCGATACCTGCAAGGAGGTCAAAGGAGGAGAATATGTTGGAGTCCGTGGAGAAAGATTCCCAAGTCCAGATGGAAAGGAAGTCTTAGATAGCAATGCAATCCCTCTGGCCATCAGCAGCTGATCCACACGACGCAGCACGTTCAATTCTGAGAGGCTCCTGGTAGATCGGGTCGATATCTATGACGGGGAGTCAGGCCATTCCAGAAAAGGGCTGTACTGTTGGCCAAAGAAGAGAGTCACTGTGGGTGAATATCAGGACCGTGCATGATGTTCCATCGACACAGTGGTCTCCAGACCAGTACCATGTGTATGGAGTGCGTCCGGTGCCGAATAGGGTGTAGAAGGAAAACTGAGGCATCGCTGGTGCCACAGTCATTGTGCCGTGACCAGTGTCGAGGTCAAAACTTTTGAAGACTGTACCAAAGGGGAAGTAAACAGCTTTGGTACAGAGGATGGCTCCATGGAGGACGGCTGAGGCTTTGGAGCCATGGGAGTCAATTTGGGTAATTTTGCCTTTGGTTCCGGCTTCTTATCACCCAGAGGGTGAAGGAACAGAGTGTGGTCTTTTCTTATGTTCTCTCGTTGGAGGGGAAGAGCCCTCCAACCCAGAAACAGCGTCTGACAATGGCATTTTAAGAAGTCCCTTTAGTATTAGTTTGTTCTTTCTTTCATTCAGGGCACAAGAGCTGAACCCTTTACATATCTCGCAAGGAGACTGAACTGAAAAGTGTGGGACACCCAGATAATATTTTATGTATTTATTTTGTTTTACATTTGTTAACCGGGATAGTCCGACTGGATATCTGTCCATTTTCAGCGGAGGCCCAGGGAGAAAAGCACCAGATAACACAGATAGAACATAACAGATATGATCAAACATATTTACAAAGCCCTCTAGTAGGTACTCACAATATACACAGTGTGTAATAGTATACAAAAAAACAACAGGTTGCAGCAAGCTCTTATGAGCAAGAGATGCATACAATATTAATTTAAATAAGACTTCGAAAAAGTAGTGATTAATCAGGGTTAGTACAGGGACAAAGCAATTGCTCTTTATATATTGCAATATATGCAAGAAACGTGGGTATCGGAGTTAGGCATTTTGCGACCACACTGGTTGCATTGCTTAATGCCTGTCGTCCTTTTTTTCTCTGACATGGTGGAAAAACAAATCAGGTTAGTCAAAGAGAAAACATCAACAATCATCAGAAAAGGAAAAACTATATAAACACTAAGTACAGAGGAAAAAGTTTTTTTGTTTTGTTTATACAATAGAAAAATGGAAATTAAACAGAAATACCAACAATGGTATTAAAAAATTAACTCAAGAGGTAAGGAATGGGAAAGAGAGGGGGAAGGCCTGTACCAATGACGGTACTTGAGATTTTGAAGTTGGTAAGGGAAGTAGGAGAAAACACTTAAAGCAGGTAAAAAGTTTAGCGACTTATAGAACAAGGGTATAAGCAAGGTAAATAAGAGTAAACCTGAAGAAAAAGTGTGTTAGAAAAATAACTTTCTAAAGCACTGAGCTGACTTGACACATCCTGATGGTTACATGGCAAATGAGATATGAGGTAACAGGGAGAGGGGCACTATGGGTAAAAGCTTAGCTCACGAGTTTTTGGCTGGCACAAACTTGTTACATGGCTGACTCTGTTGCCAGTACGGAACAGACGCTCATTAGTAAAGAATGAATGAAGATGATCATCATCAGACTGGTTACTTCACTTTTGGAGTGAGAAGGCTACAATGGCTTTTCTGCACAGTTCCAGAGAAATTAAGCCTCCAGCTTAGGTAGAAAGGGAGCTCCACATAAACTAGTTAGAGTCCCTACACAACACTACTTGCTGTGAAGGCTGTAGAGAAGAAGCAGAGATTAGATACCCTCCTGATCTGGCCCATCAGACTAGTACATTGTGTTAGTGAGTGAAAGCATGTCTGGTAATATGCAAAAGACAGAGGCATTATCTCAGCATCATGAGGAAATGTAGCAATTGCCTTATGTTTACTGACAGCCACCTAATACGAGAGACGTAAATGCATAAAAAAATACAACAAAAAAAATATGCCCACTAGCTCCAGGTATGATTTTTATTGCAAAAAAAAAAAGAGTGCTTTTATCCACTTGCTTACTGCAGACTTCGTTTTTTTTTAAATCTGTTCTCCCATCACCAACTTTTAGATCTTAAAGATAACACTACCATCTAGTGGCTGAATGACTACTTACATGTAGTAACTAAATGTAAAAGTAGATTGTACCTTGTTGTTGTGTCTTCCGGCTTTTCCCGGTCCGCTAATAATTGGCAGTTTATTTTTACGTGCCGAGTTGCCAGCCCTGACACACAACCTTCAACAAAGGAACGCCCATTCACGCATGTCTCCACGCAGAAGACGCACTAGCTGAGTATCGAACCGAACAGTGTCTTACTGTGAGGCAACAACGCTACCGCAGCATCACCACCGCGTAAAAGTAGATTGTACCTAATAATATTTATTCATTTACACTTAATAACCGGGTAGTGAATGACTGGGCCAGAAGCCCATTTTCAGCGAAGACCCGGGGAGAAAAGCTCCAAGGAAGATTGCATAATTATACATTTGTACATATGACAGTTACAATGGGAGTTCAAACTCAAGTTCCTTGACATTGTATCTAAAAGCATACAACAAAAGTAGTAGAATAAGCTTATACTATTCATACAAATATAAAAAAATGTATATATATTTTTTTCAGGATAAAAATATCAAACTGAAGCTAAGAAAGCTCAATTGCCAAGAAATATTGACAATGGGTGGCGGGGAGAAGGAAGTTAGACAGTAAGGGGTTAAATTAGCTAGCCTGATGGAGGACATGAGCAAAGCCTATGTTTGGTGAAGTATTCCTTTAGGGACTGTTTAAATGAATGTGCATCATTGATGGACAGAATATGCTGAGGTAGAGAATTCCAGTGTTTGACAATGATATGCGAGTTTAAGGAGACTATGTGAGAGTTTTGGGTTTTGTTAACCTTCAACAATACTTCATCAGCAGACCCAAGAGATTTTACGTGAGTGTAGGGTTGGACAAGGTCAGACAGAGCTGGGCGGTTGTCAAGTTTGTACAAGACTGTATGGGCAGTTAAGTAGATGAATCAGAGTAAGCAGGAGAGGGAGCTCTAAGCAGTTCAGCTGGAGAAGGGCAGTGCAGTGGTAAGACCTTTGAGACTGATCAGTGGCAAATCTGGCTATTTTGTTATAGCAAGATTCAAGGCTATTAAGTTCAGATTTGCAAAGATTGGTAAATATTTGTGAACAGTAAACCCAGGAAGATAAGAGATGGGTTCTGGCTGTTGTGAGTCTGGCATGGTCAGTAAGATATGATACAGACGTATAGAGAGAACCCAGTCTGACATGAACCATTTTAATTGTTAGTGCAAGGTGTTTGTCAAACTCAAGTCCACTATCAATTGCGAAACACAGAAGTGTTGTATGTTCAACAGGTTCTATTTTTGTGCTATTGGAGGAGGAAATACAGACAGGTGGGTTGGTTGGATGTTGTTATGGTATTATAGAAGACCATAAGCTTGGTTTTATTGGGGTGGAGTAGAAGTTGGTCTGTTATGTAGTTTTCAATATTGTGGAGGGCTGCCTGAGTTTTTTTTTTTTTTTTTTTGGAGTCTCTTGATAGAGGGTGGCAGAGCAGATTAGGGAAGCATTGTCAGTATATTGTATGACTGAGGCTGGGTTTGCTGAGGAGTTTAGGACATTGATAAAATTTGTGAATAAAAGTGGGCCAAGGATAGATCTTTGTGGGACTCCTACACATACAGGGAACTGGGGGGGGGGGGGGGGGAGTTTATTGTCCCATAAAGTGGCTTGTTCCCTATCAGACAGGTTGCTATGAAACCAGCTTAGGGCTTTACAGCTGCAGTGGTACAAACCCAGTTTGTTGAGAAGTATTTGATGAGATACAGCGTCGAATGCTTTTGACATTATCTAGGAAAGTAGCAGAGACTAGTTTTTTTTGTTTCTGAATTGATTTACAGTATTAGTAAAGCTAATTAGAGCTGTACTGGTGCTATGCCTAGATCGAAAGTCATGCAGTGTATTAGATAAATTATGACAGAAAGTGGTCATCTAAGATATCTTTGTATATACATTTTTCTAAGATTATGGCAAGTGGTGACAAAATATTCCTTCTAAAATCAATAAAATACTTCCATAAGTTACATAAAATGCTATAAATAATATTATAATGTTATAAAATGGTCAGTACATTCATTAAGCAGTTAAAATCTAAATCTTGAACATTTTGTTGACTAATAAACCTGAAATGCAAATTGTCATGGATGCCTGGGGGATAAGTTGCATTCAAGAGAACCTGCCAATGTAATTCTCATCTCTCTACAAAGGATTCCCAATTGCCTCCTTTTTTCGAAGTGTGGCACTTTCTTGAATAAAAAAAAAAAAAACAAAAAAAAAACAACTTTTTAATTTTTCACATGGCTTAAAACGCTTGTATAAGGCATTATTTCTGTCTTTTTTCCGAACTGCATAATCGTCCTGATAAATTCTAAGTTCCCACAACTTCTGAGTCCACATAAAAGGAATGGGAGAAGGAAATCCCTCCCAAATGTGGGCCGAAAAAAGCAGTCACCATCTACATGCAATGAAATGCAGGACTGGGAGGGTGTAGCCATATGTCAGGGCCACAGTGTACCGGCATGTGGAGAAATGCATGCCAATAGCAGTGGGAGGGGGTAGTCATGTGTCAGAGCCACAGTGTAGCAGCATGTGGAGAACTGCATGCCAATAGCGGTGGGAGGGGGTAGCCATGTGTCAGAGCCACAGTGTACCAGCATGTGGAGAACTGCATACCAATAACAGTATGGGGGCTTGAAAACCTGCATAGGTGTAAGAAAAAGACGATGCTCTCCAGGGATGCATTCCAACACCTTCAAAGAAGGGCCTTAGTAGTCCTCAAAATGTCTGTACTGGGGATTGTGACATGAAAGAACAGGAAGCCCCGCTGTTATCCAACCACTGCTATATTAAAGGGATAGCAAGATATGGGAATAGCAGTCCTGAGCCCCAAGTGCTACTACAAGTAGTAAGACTGAGTGAAGCAGCTGTTTCCACAAGACCAAGTCAGTCATTCATATATGTCCCACTGGGCAGGGGATGGATAGTGGTGCTATAATACCCCATGATGGCCCCTGATCTAGGCCCCTCATTATCATCGAATTCAACAGGTACAACCTCTAGCCCTACTTGGAGTTGAGGACATAACACACAAACCAAGAAGCAAGCTTGATAAACTGCCTATGACCAGACTGGATCACAGTCTGTTTCAGCTGCTCTTACAAAATACCAGAAAATGCAAGTGGTACTCTGACCAATAATCCCAGTGCAGTGCACTTTCAACCGTGACTGGCCCCATGCTTTTTTCAAATACAACCAAGTCTCGGTGTCTCTCCAAGGACACCTCAGACTGTTTGAAAACCTTCACAGAAGCCACCAGATCTGAGAGGCATTTCTGGCAAGGAACAGCCGCCCTGACAAAGACCATTATTTAGCCACTCCTACAATCCCAGCTTGCATAAGAAATCTAATATGCGACATCAACAAAACCTGCTGGAGAGAAAGGTTTATCTCCCAGAGGCTGCCCTGTCTCTGGAACAGACTTCTCATGCATCTAAAACAGAGTATCTCGCTGACCCTCTTCAAGCACAACCTTGATGAGTGGATGGTAAACCACAAATTTTGTCCCAGGGGTTCTAACTTTGCCCCTAACTGACAGAGGCGACAGGTGCTGGCTTGAGGTTTCTTGGCTAGGCTTGTAAGGGCCCCAGGGCCATCAGCCTAGTAACCTCCTATGATCCTATGAAAATCCTTTAGAATAGGACAAACTAATAACTGGTCTTGCAAAAGCAATCATAAGGAGGCAAGAAGGACTCCTGAAGAGCCTACATGAATTAAGTTTAGTAGAAAACTTTATAGAAAGCTTATATGGTGGGACAGAGGACTTTGATAGGTTCATAGATCTCCATTATAGAGTACAATGCCTCCTTCAGCATGTACCTTACCAAGCAGATGCAGCAGCTGTTGAGACCATAGTGGTTCCTGACCAGGAAAACACAGGGTCTCAAACACCTATCCTATACAGATAGGCTAAAAGCCCTGTCCCTCTACTCAGTCTCGTACAGACTGCTCAGAAGTGACCTGTGCCTAGCATACAAGGCCATGTCAGACTCAGCCCTGATGGAGTTGCTGCATATCCGTAAGTCAAACTCCCCTCGGCAACCTGCACGCAAAGCCTCAACCTGGTCTGTGATATTAATAGAACTTGTTGGCAGACTAGATTTGTGTCTGAAAGACTCGCCCCATCTGTGGAATAGACTCCCTCTTCATTTCAAGCAGAGTACCTCACTAGCCCTCTAAGAGGTACCTGAATGGGAAACAGAGAATGCACCCCCCCCCCGGGATCCCACCTGTGTCCTTGTTGGACAGGGGAAACAGGTGCCCACTTTGTGGGAACATAGGCAAAATTCTTGGCTAGCTTATAAGGGTTTCTAGGCCAACAGCCTAGTATCGTCCTATGAACCTACAACCTCCATGTACTCTTCCCTTATCAGGCAAATAATTGAGTACACCACCACTTTTGGTATGTACCTTTCCAAGCACCTCCAGCAATTGGAGAGACCACAAAGGTTCCTCACAAAGCAAATTCAAGGTCTTTAGCATATGCCCTATGGGGATCATCTGAAGTCACTGTCACGTTATACTGTTTCATACAGACTACTCAGAGGTGATCTCTACCTTGCATACAAGGCGATCTCTGACCATGCTTTACTGGAAATGCTGCATATCTGTAACTCAAGTGGTACACAGGTTACTCGCTCTAAAGGCCTTAACCTGGTACGTGACATTAACAAAACCTGCTGGAGGGACAGATTGGTCTCCTAGAGGTTGCCACACCTTTGGAACAAACTCCCAACTTCATGTCAAACAGAGCACCTCATTGCCTCTCTTCAAATGCAATGCAGATGATTGGACAGGTGACCATAAATTCACCCCAGGGGTTCTACCTGCGTCCTTCTTGCACAGGGGCAATAGGTGCGAATTGTGGAAATAAGGGTAACATCTTGGCTAGACTTGTAAGGGCCCTAGGGCCATTAGCTTAGTAACGTCCTGTGATCCTGAGATATACAGAATCAAAGTTTAGAACAGCAGAAAGGAAGTTCCCTGAGAGAGCTGCTGAAGTGTGTTGTACTGACTCTGATTACACAACTCTGGAACTGCCCAACTTTCCCAAATTTCAGTCAGTTAAAAGTAATGGAAATGAAACATACGAGACAAAACCTACCATCTGTGGACCTGAAGCTGCAGACGAGAACCCTTTCCACAGCATCAGACTTTCTCCAATAGTAAGACCCTGTGGTGCATATGCTGGGTTAAAATGACCACAGAGGAAAAGGCCCAAGTGGCCTAAACATACATGCAAAATATTTATATTTGTTTTCTGGGGTAGAGCACTCATCTCCATAGACCTTTTTCAAACCCATCCCGGAAGCGATGTCTGGTTAAGTGACTCAATGAGTCAGACGATGGAAGCTGACAGAATCCAACCTTAGATTACTCATACCAAGTATGATACTTCATCCCCCAAGAGGCCCATTAAAAAGAATCTGCCATTTATCAAGCTGGGGATCAGACTGTAGGTGTATCCAGGTAATACAGGAAGCATTCATAATGACAAGCTCTTCAGAAGGGGTAACCAAGGCTTTTCTAGTCTTCAGGTGAACAGCGCGGCTGGACTAACGGTGAGTCCATAATGGACTTCATAACCTTGTCTTTTCAGTTTAAGGGTCCGCTTTACTCCCCCTCCTGCACTAACTTCCTTCCATTTATCTCTCCTGACTAAATAAGCCTTACTCTGTTCTTTTCCTCAGTTCATACTGCAATTCGTGTTTGTATTATACCAACTTAACTTTAATTTCTCTAGACTGGCTAAAATGTCTTTACATATTAAATCACATAAGCTTTACACATTTCTACGACTTATCTCTTGTACTCAACAACCTCTCATCGTTTACCTTTTCTGAATGAGGTAGTCTTCCAGGATATCCAGGCAGCGAACCATCTGGGAGAAAATAAGCACCTTATGGCCTCCGGCCTTCAGCTTAGGAAGCAGTTTATCAATCAGCACCAGTTTACCAGAAGAGCGCACCATGGCCTGTAGGTGAAAATCGGCTCGTAGTTGCCCACAAGACTCACGGCATTCAGCTAGGATTTTCTCCTCTGCACCTAAACTCATACAAAAAAAAATCTGAGTATCATTACAGTGAGTTAGTCTCTGTACCCATCAAGTAAGTTTTACTATTACAAAAGTAGCACCTAGGATAAAAATGACAGAATACAGAAAGTACAACAGCCGGAGGTACTTAAGTTCATTTCTAACTTTTGTGTTTATACAAAATCTTTTTTTTTTTTTTTTTTAACTGCCTGTGATTAAATGGGAGGCAACCAGGGAGTATCACTGCAATATAAAAACAGGAAACGTAGCCTCTCGGGTAAAATGCGCATGTCCCAATAGTTAAAACTAACAAGAAAAACACATGCTGACCAACCACAAAATGGAATGCAAAACTATATGTACAGTAACTGCCTAACAATGACCTACAAACCAACTCTCTGGCAGCTGGTGAGAATCCAGTTGCAATGAAGCAAGTAGTGCATGCCACTCATAAAAATGAGTGCAAATCTGTTCAACAGGTCGCTTCCCTTACTGATGGCTCTACGATGCATGCACAGCAGGTCGCTTCTCTCACTGATGGCTCTATGATGCACGAACAGGTTGTTTCCCTCACTGACAGCTTTATGATGCAAGCACAACAGGTCACTTCCTTCAATGATGACTCTATGATGCATGCACAAGTCGCTTCTCTCACTTGATGGCTCTATGATGCATGCACAACAGGTCGCTTCCTTCACTGATGCCTCTATGATACATGCACACAGAGTACACTAGCTGTGCAATCTGACTTCAACATATAGTCCCTGTACAAGTTTCTGCAGACTAATCAGCTCCACCTCATTTCAAAATTACGTAGGGAAGTGATTAAACTACCAAGTAACTGACCAGTGAGAAGCTTACCATATTTCAGTCATGAAAAGCTGTACTAATGTCTTGAGGAAGTGGTCAGCATTTTTTATTTCTATTTATTTATTTAACATTTGTTGACCGGGAAAGTCTGACTAGGTTCCACAGAGCCTGTTTTGAGCGGAGGGCCAGGGAGAAATGCTCCATTCTCCACTACTTGCCTCCTTGTACTGAGAAAAGTGCATTTGTGTTAAGTTGTACTTACTCATACATCAACTGTTGGAATTCCTCACTACTGCAGCAACCTTCAGACCATATGAGCTGCTTCCCTGTCCAGCTCCACAAAGCTCCGCCCCCCTCCCAACACACCCACCTTCCACCGACTGCCAACTGTCTAGGTCCAAGGAGAGAAATCAGTAGAGGGAAGATTTCTTCAGGACTTTCTTGCCCATACAGAGAAAGCCTAACAATACTGAAGCAAAAGGCAATACCACTGAAACACAAAGTACTGTACTTTACCTCGCAGCTATAGCTATATAGAGGAACAGGGGAGATGGAAGGTGCGTGCAGCAGTGAGGAGTTTGAACATCTACTACAGGTAAGTGCGACTGGCACGCCTGCACCATATCCAAAAATCCCACCGTTCCTCCAGCCACTACATTACAGAGGTTCATTACTTAACACTCTTCTCTTCAACCTCGGAAAAGGATATGGATCCAGGAGTCCCTGGAGGATGGTCCTAGCAAAGCTCGACCTGCAACTAGAAAAAGAATCTATTTTTAAGGCTTTTTGTAAAAATATGTATGAAGGACAATGTAGCTGCCTCCAGAATCTACCCCTTTCCAGTACGCCATTAAAGAGGAGGCTCTAGTACAGTTACCTTAACACAGCGTGGAATAGATTTATCATGGTGGAATAACAAAAAGCTAAAGACAACCACCTGGACAATGTCTGGTAGACACAGCTACCATGTTTGTCTCTCGAAAAGTAATAAAATGGCTGATCAGCTTTTCCAAAGGACTTACTTGCGTCAACTTATCTCCTGAACTGTCCATGCACACTCCCAGTGTGTGCAGCATGCTTCCTCTATAGTTATTAGGTTCTGGGTAGGAAACTGGAAGACTGATATCTAGATGCAAAGTAAAAACTGAAATCATGGGCATAAAATAGGTGTTTGTTCTTAATTATCACTCACCAGGAAAGCTTGCAACTCAGACGCTCTTCCTGTAGATGTCAGAGCAACAATGAGCACAGCTGTCCAAGTCAAGAACCTTAAACCCGCAAGAAAAGCATGTTCAAAAGGTAATTCTCAACTTTTCCAGCACAAAGGTGATAACCCAAGGAGCAGCAACCTATATACAAGGAGATCTCAGATGATGATAAAAAGAAAAAAAAAAAAAAAAAAGGGAAAAAAAGGAGGATTCATGGGGAGGCGTACTGAAACGGCTGCATGATGAACCTTTACAGCAGAGTAACACAAATCAGAAGAAAGTAGCACTCACAAATATTTGAGCAGCAGCGGCACACAATTCTTGATGGGCCCATAGTTACTGGCCAAGCACAAACTAGAAAACTGCTTCTACTTGCCAATATATGCTTTTCTTAGCAGGTTGTCTTGCCTCCTTACTACTTGTTGCATGTCCTCATGAAATAGGAGCCTAAAAAGTATTAGAACTGAAAACACCCTGTAGTTACTTGCAGTTGACAGACTGGGGTATTCATCTCCCCCGTCTTGTGCAAGTAGATCCAGTCTGTTAGGAAAGCTTGGGGTACCTGCCCTTGGCAAATTCCACAAGAAGGGAGAATCAATGCTGTCTGGGCCAAAAGAGGGAAACCACAATAACTTTTTGGGGAGTCCTAAATCTGTAGAATTACCCTGGATATCAATGGAAATGGTAGGAAAGCATAAAGGAATATTCCCTTTTAAAGCAATGAAAATGTATTAATTTTCCAGGATTGCTTGCAAGAAGACTTGGTGGAGAATTTGTTCAGTTGTCTGTTTTGAAAGGATGCAAACAGATCTATTTGACGTGTTCCCCAAAATTGGAACAGTTCCTAGAAAACCTCCACATTCAATTTCCATTCATGAGAGTCTTTCCTGGTGCTGCTAAGCTGGTCTGCCATTATGCTTTGCTCTGATACATTTCAAGGTGCTTGGAGGGTTAAGAATAATGTAGAATCTCCAAAGGCATTCCAGCCAGCCTGCATTGGGAGTATGATCTTGCACCTCCCTGTTTAGGCACTGTTGTAGAACTGTACATCCCCAGTCAGTCTGTGTGGAAGTGGGTGTGGCTTGTGTGATACATGATTGACTGCCATACAGATTTAACAGTGACATCATGCATACACTGGTAGTTGATCGACAGATATTGAAATAACTGGTGTATTCAAGGGTTCTGCCGGAGACGGATGTTATTACTTTTCCTTGGTCCACATTTTACACAGCTAACAGGCCACTTAGGGCTAGTGTTAGGGTTAGGAATAACTCTAGGCCTAACCCTAACTCTAGTCCTGCAAAATGTGGACCAAGGCAAAGTAACCCAGATAGGCATTTCTTAATGAACATTTCTGTTATTAAACAGAGAATTACTGAATATCAGGATAAACCAGAGACAGTTGAGCGGTATGCATGCTGCTGTGTAATGACCTTCTGTCTTAATGCACAACTCTGTATTAACAGACAGCTTGTTGCTGACATCACACACTGCGACTTTCATTAGTAGCAGTCCTGTTACATACTGCTAACATCACACACTGGATCTTTCATTAGTAGCAGTTCCCGTTACACACTGCATCTTTAATTAGTAGCAGTTCCCGTTACACATTGAAAACATCACACACTGCATCTTTCATTAGTAGTAGTTCCCATTACACACTAACATCACACACTGCGTCTTTCATTAGTAGTAGTTCCCGTTACACACTGCTAAGATCACACACTGCGTCTTTCATTAGTAGCAGTTCCCGTTACACACTGCATCTTTCATTAGTAGTAGTTCCCGTTACACACTAACATCACACACTGCGTCTTTCATTAGTAGTAGTTCCCGTTACACACTAACATCACACACTGCTTCTTTCATTAGTAGCAGTTCCCGTTACACACTGCATCTTTCATTAGTAGTAGTTCCCGTTACACACTAACATCACACACTGCTTCTTTCATTAGTAGTAGTTCCCATTACACACTGCTATCATCACACACTGCGTCTCATTTGTAGCAGTTCCCGTTACACACTGCATCTTTCATAAGTAGTAGTTCCCGTTACACACTAACATCACGCACTGCTTCTTTCATTAGTAGTAGTTCCCATTACACACTGCTAAGATCACACACTGCGTCTTTCATTAGTAGCAGTTCCCGTTACACACTGCATCTTTCATTAGTAGTAGTTCCCGTTACACACTAACATCACACACTGCGTCTTTCATTAGTAGTAGTTCCCATTACACACTGCTATCATCACACACTGCGTCTTTCATTTGTAGCAGTTCCCGTTACACACTGCATCTTTCTTTAGTAGTAGTTCCCGTTAAACACTGTTAACATCACACACTGCGTCTTTCATTAGTAGCAGTTCCCGTTACACACTGCATCTTTCTTTAGTAGTAGTTCCCGTTGTTGTTTCGTTACCATTATTGAACTACAGAGCACCCTCAAGCTAACATGACAAATACCCGATGCATATTCATAAGGCTGGTGAACACGATTATTAATATCCATTCAGTATTTGAACACATAACCGGGTGTTGGGCGGGGTTTAAGCAGGACTTACTACTGCATATACGGGGAGGTACTGCTGTGTTCTACAATGCCCCTGTTTATGTACTACAACTGAGGTATTGTCTATAATCACTTGTAAAGGTCCTGGTGATCCATAAGTGAAGAAGAAATTTTAAGGAATGGTCACATCTTCATACAGATGTGCTTTGGTCTATCGGAATGACTCCACAGACGAGACACATTTACCACAATGGAAACTGCTCTCCAAGCAGAATATGAAGTGTCTTGAGGTGAGTGACTGGTTTGGGGTCTGAGGAGAGAGAGAAAGGAAGGTGTATAATTTGTCATCTCTACCAATGAGTTCCATTTATTAGGAAGCCCCAAACCAGACTTTGATGACATGATCCAGAGCTTGTAAATGTTGGGTTCATGTTTTTTCCCCCAGGAATCACTGCATCTTTCTCATGTATAACCTGGCTCCAGGGACCAAGAAAAATCATAGAAGCCAAGATCAAGAGAAATTCTACTGCAAAAAGTCTGAGACTGACTGGACAGGCTCAGGAATATTTCTAGATATAAATCCACCATCCCTTGTGTCAGAAAGGCCTTTTGAAGTTAAATATCGAGAAAGCAATACAGAGAAACAATTCTAGGAGACTCAGTCAGGCATGATTTAGTACCAGTTATGACTCGAAATCTGAATAAAGACTCTGCAAGGATTAAGTAACTTGTCTAAATAAGGAAATGTGTGAAAGCCATTCACTCTACAATGAGCTATGACTGAGGCTAGACATTCAGTAAACACCCTTGGAGCTGTATACAATTCCGAAGGGTAATGCAGAGAACTGGTACGAGCCAAATACAGAGAATCTCGGAAACATATTCAAGCCTGAGGCTATGCTAATGTGATAAGCATCTTTTAAGTCTAGCATTACCATGTAACTCATGGGAGGAATGGCTGGTAACAGGTTCTGCTGGGTGAACATCTTGAATTTCAGTACTTTCACATAGAGGTTTAGAGATGAAAGCACTGCTCTCCAAGACTTTCTCTGGTACTAGAAAAATTTTGGAATACAAGTCTTTGCCCCTTTGACTTACAGGTACTGGGTACTATGACTCCTAGGATGTGTAAAGACACAAGGACCTGAGGAAAATATTCTGTTTGACTCGGAAGGTGGAAAGATATTTCCCTGAAAGGAGATTTTGAATCCAATGCCATCTATAGCCCTCCTGCACCACTTTTAACACCCAGGAGTCTGAAACAATCTTTTCCCAAATGGGGAAGTTAAGAAGCAGCTTCTTGGACAAGTTTGGGGAAACTTTTTTTTTGGGGGGGGGGGGTTGGCATAGCCATTCTGTGCTATTGGTCTGTCCATTTTCTGAAAAAACAGACACCTTATTTCCATTTGGACATTTTTTTACCCACTTGTTTTCTAGAATATGAGAAGCTTTGCTTACTTGGTTTTTAAGTGAAAAAGGTAGGCCACAAATATTTGTATTGGGGGACATGAAACTCCCTGAATCAATTTCCCTGTTTTATCAAACTATCTGAAAACCAAGGAAGCAGAAGAGTGAAATACGTCTTCCTGGTCTAAGGCAGAGAGAAGATGTCAGACCCTGGTCTAAAGCAGAGAGAAGATGTCAGACCCTGGTCTAAAGCAGAGAGAAGATGTCAGACCCTGGTCTAAAGCAGAGTGATGATGTCAGACCCTGGTCTAAAGCAGAGAGAAGATGTCAGACCCTGGTCTAAAGCAGAGAGAAGATGTCAGACCCTGGTCTAAAGCAGAGAGAAGATGTCAGACCCTGGTCTAAAGCAGAGAAGATGTCAGACCCTGGTCTAAAGCAGAGAGAAGATGTCAGACCCTGGTCTAAAGCAGAGAGAAGATGTCAGACCCTGGTCTAAAGCAGAGTGATGATGTCAGACCCTGGTCTAAAGCAGAGAGAAGATGTCAGACCCTGGTCTAAAGCAGAGAGAAGATGTCAGACCCTGGTCTAAAGCAGAGAGAAGATGTCAGACCCTGGTCTAAAGCAGAGTGAAGATGTCAGACCCTGGTCTAAAGCAGAGAGAAGATGTCAGACCCTGGTCTAAAGCAGAGAGAAGATGTCAGACCCTGGTCTAAAGCAGAGTGAAGATGTCAGACCCTGGTCTAAAGCAGAAAGAAGATGTCAGACCCTGGTGTAAAGCATAGAGAAGATGTCAGACCCTGGTCTAAAGCAGAGTGAAGACGTCAGACCCTGGTCTAAAGCAGAAAGAAGATGTCAGACCCTGGTGTAAAGCAGAGAGAAGATGTCAGACCCTGGTCTAAAGCATAGAGAAGATGTCAGACCCTGGTCTAAAGCAGAGAAGATGTCAGACCCTGGTCTAAAGCAGAGAGAAGATGTCAGACCCTGGTCTAAAGCAGAGAGAAGATGTCAGACCCTGGTCTAAAGCAGAGTGAAGATGTCAGACCCTGGTCTAAAGCAGAGAGAAGATGTCAGACCCTGGTCTAAAGCATAGAGAAGATGTCAGACCCTGGTCTAAAGCAGAGAGAAGATGTCAGACCCTGGTCTAAAGCAGAAAGAAGATGTCAGACCCTGGTGTAAAGCATAGAGAAGATGTCAGACCCTGGTCTAAAGCAGAGAGAAGATGTCAGACCCTGGTCTAAAGCAGAGTGAAGATGTCAGACCCTGGTCTAAAGCAGAGAGAAGATGTCAGACCCTGGTCTAAAGCAGAAAGAAGATGTCAGACCCTGGTCTAAAGCATAGAGAAGATGTCAGACCCTGGTCTAAAGCAGAGAGAAGATGTCAGACCCTGGTCTAAAGCAGAGAGAAGATGTCAGACCCTGGTCTAAAGCAGAGAGAAGATGTCAGACCCTGGTCTAAAGCAGAGAGAAGATGTCAGAACCTGGTCTAAAGCAGAGAGAAGATGTCAGACCCTGGTCTAAAGCAGAGAGAAGATGTCAGACCCTGGTCTAAAGCAGAGTGAAGATGTCAGACCCTGGTCTAAAGCAGAGAGAAGATGTCAGACCCTGGTCTAAAGCAGAGTGATGATGTCAGAACCTGGTCTAATGCAGAGTGAAGATGTCAGACCCTGGTCTAAAGCATAGAGAAGATGTCAGACCCTGGTCTAAAGCAGAGAGAAGATGTCAGACCCTGGTCTAAAGCAGAGAGAAGATGTCAGAACCTGGTCTAAAGCAGAGAGAAGATGTCAGACCCTGGGTCTAAAGCAGAGAGAAGATGTCAGACCCTGGTCTAAAGCAGAGAGATGATGTCAGACCCTGGTCTAAAGCAGAGAGAAGATGTCAGACCCTGGTCTAAAGCAGAGAGAAGATGTCAGACCCTGGTCTAAAGCAGAGAGAAGATGTCAGACCCTGGTCTAAAGCAGAGAGAAGATGTCAGACCCTGGTCTAAAGCAGAGAGAAGATGTCAGACCCTGGTCTAAAGCAGAGAGATGATGTCAGACCCTGGTCTAATGCAGAGTGAAGATGTCAGACCCTGGTCTAAAGCAGAGAGAAGATGTCAGACCCTGGTCTAAAGCAGAGAGAAGATGTCAGACCCTGGTCTAAAGCAGAGAGAAGATGTCAGACCCTGGTCTAAAGCAGAGAGAAGATGTCAGACCCTGGTCTAAAGCAGAGAGAAGATGTCAGACCCTGGTCTAAAGCAGAGAGAAGATGTCAGACCCTGGTCTAAAGCAGAGAGAAGATGTCAGACCCTGGTCTAAAGCAGAGAGAAGATGTCAGACCCTGGTCTAAAGCAGAGAGAAGATGTCAGACCCTGGTCTAAAGCAGAGAGAAGATGTCAGACCCTGGTCTAAAGCAGAGAGAAGATGTCAGACCCTGGTCTAAAGCAGAGTGAAGATGTCAGACCCTGGGTCTAAAGCAGAGTGAAGATGTCAGACCCTGGTCTAAAGCAGAGAGATGATGTCAGACCCTGGTCTAAAGCAGAGAGATGATGTCAGAACCTGGTCTAAAGCAGAGAGAAGATGTCAGACCCTGGTCTAAAGCAGAGAGAAGATGTCAGACCCTGGTCTAAAGCAGAGAGAAGATGTCAGACCCTGGTCTAAAGCAGAGAGAAGATGTCAGACCCTGGTCTAAAGCAGAAAGAAGATGTCAGACCCTGGTGTAAAGCATAGAGATGATGTCAGACCCTGGTCTAAAGCAGAGAGAAGATGTCAGACCCTGGTCTAAAGCAGAGAGAAGATGTCAGACCCTGGTCTAAAGCAGAGAGAAGATGTCAGACCCTGGTGTAAAGCATAGAGATGATGTCAGACCCTGGTCTAAAGCAGAGTGAAGACGTCAGACCCTGGTCTAAAGCAGAGAGAAGATTTCAGACCCTAAAGCAGAGTGAAGATGTCAGACCCTGGTCAAAAGCAGAGTGAAGATGTCAGACCCTTCTCTAAAGCTGAGTGAAGATGTCAGACTTCACATAACTAGGCATGTCTTCTCGACAATGGAGCAGCAGCCCCAGGCACAGTATCTGCACAATCACACATACCCTTCACAGCATGTTTGTGTACCTGGGAAAAGGTACAAACAATCAGATTCAGAAAATAGCTATCTTCCGTAGAAAGTGTGGTAGGAAATTCCTTTCAGACTGTTTCTTAACAAAGCATGACCTTCACACATGCACACTTGATAGCTGAAAAGTCTGAAACCTAAAGTGGAAGAAAACATTCTCTTACCAAGGTGGGCCAACACATCTTGCCTACATTTTGACCAGAAGGAGGATTAGTATTCATGATAAATTTACTGTTAGCAGGCAAAGTAGTGAATATGGCTTCAGGGTCTAACCAAAGGTGAGAGAAGAAATTCATTAGGCTATGGTACTTTTCACAGTTTATCTGCCTTTTAGGGAGATGGTTTGGTAACACAATGATTTATTAGGCTAAGGCACTTTTGACATTTTATCTGCCTTTTTATAGGTTCATAGGTGTGTACTAGGGCTAATGGCGCAGGAGTCTTTAAAAGCCTAGCCCATAGAAGTACCCTGGCATTGTGCTGCCCGACGTTAGTTCCCAGTGTCTCTATCAAGTAGAGCCACTGCAGTGATCCCCAGGGTGAATTAGAAGTTATGTACTCACCATAACGTTCCATCTGAGTAGGTGTATTCAATTTGTCTGCAACCTGTGGGTTATGGATCCGATATCGGATCCGAACCAGCATGGTTTACCAGCTATGGATCCAAGCTCTCAGCTCCTCCCCTCACCCATAATGCCCTGCTCTACCCTCATGACCTCAGATCGAGTTTGCCAACAGCAAGAACACCCTGAAAAGGGTAAGACATCATATGCAGGAAACTGAAAGGCCAGGGGGATAGGAGGGCGGGATGGTTGCAGACAAATGAATACACCTACTCAGATGGAACGTTATGGTGAGTACATAACTTCCAAATCTGAAGTAGGAGATTCATTTGTCTGCAACCTGCGGGACAGAGTCCCCAGCTACCTGAATCTTGGGCGGCCATCATGGAAGGATATTCCGGAGCACCGCGGAGCCAAAGGATGCTCTACCCCTAGATGCAAGATCCAACTTGTAGTGGGAAATAAAAGTATGAGATGAAGCCCACGTGGCTGCTGCACAAATATCATCTAGAGGAATCCTAGCCTTAAAAGGCTGCCGAGGTAGAGACTGACCGGGTTGAATGGGCATGTACACCCTCCGGTGCGGGCCTTCCCGAAGCTTGATAAGCCAGTAAGATACATTGTGAAATCCAGCGAGATAATGAGACTTTAGAAATTGGTTTGCCCAAATTAAATTTAGCAAAGGAAATGAACAACTGGTCGGACTGCCTATGACCAGCCGTCCTGTTTAGATAAAATCTAAGTTGGCTGTGAACATCTAAGGAGTGAAGCTTGTATTCACCTTTGTTTTCATATTTAGGAAAGAAGACAGGGAGGTTAATGGATTGATTAATGTTTGCTTCAGAAGCTACCTTAGGAAGAAAGGACGGGTTGGTCCTGAGGTAAACACGGTCTGGATGAAAGACCAAGTAAGGAGGTTTAGCTGATGATGCTTGAAGCTCTGAAACTCTCTTGGCCGAAGTAATGGCTACTAAGAAGGTGGTCTTGAAAGATAAGAATTTCAGATCTACCGTAGCCGCCGGTTCGAAGGGGGGGGGGGGCCAAGGCCTGGAGAACTAAGGAAAGGTCCCAAGGAGGAACCGCTTGCTTTACAGGGGGCCTGAGAAGAAAAGTACCTTTAAGGAAAATCTTACACAACTTGGCCGACATCAGTGGATTGGAGTCATGACCAATGTGATAATGGGAAATTGCCGCAAGTTGTACTTTGACTGTGGAACTGCTGGCACCATCATTAAAAAGAGTGGTTAAGAAATCAAGCACCAAAGGGAGAGGAACTGTGAAGGGGTTTAGGGCTTGCCGCTCCGCCCACAACGAGAACCGTTTCCACTTGCTGCGGTAGACTTTCCTAGTGGATGGCTTACGAGCTGCCACCAGGATGGCCTTAACAGGGGACGAAATACTGGGAGTCCTGATCAAGAGTAGAACTGGAGCAGCCAAGCGGTCAGCTTCAGGTTGTCCAGGTTCGGAGGAGATAAGTGGGATGGATGGGATATCAGATCCGGAATGGGATCTAGAATCCAAGGAGGATTCACAGAGTGAGACCTTAGGAAGGGGAACCAGATCTGTCGAGGCCAAAACGGAGCAATGAGAATCATTCTGCACCCCAACCGAGAGGCTTTCTGAAGAACTTGGAGCATCAGAGGCAAGGGGGGATAAGCATAAAGAAGACCGGGTGGCCAAGCATGCACCAGAGCATCTCTTGGGGAACCTCCGGGAGGAGGTATCAGAGCGAAAAAACTGTCGCACTTGGTGTTTGAGGGAGAGGCAAAAAGATCGCAACAAGGAGTTCCCCACCGTGTGAATATGCGTTCCGCTACCTGAGTATTGAGAGACCACTCGTAAGGGGTGAGAATGGTGCGACTGAGTTTGTCTGCCAGGATGTTGGACCGACCCGGAATATGCATTGCTATGAGAAAGCGGTTGGTGGAGATTGCCCATTCCCAAACTCTCATGGCTTCTCAACAAAGAGGGTAAGACCTGGTTCCTCCTTGCTTGTTGATATACCAGACAACCGACATGTTGTCCGATTGAATCGCAATTGTTCCCAAGGGAAGAAAGGCCTGAAGTGCTAGCAACGCTAAGAGCACTGCTCTCATCTCTAGAACGTTGATATGCAGTAAGGTCTCTGAATCGTTCCACGTGCCTTGGACGGTCCGGCCTGCAAAATGCCCCCCCCCACCCGAGGCGGGAGGCGTCCGTGGTCACCGTGGCGAGAGGGGGAGAAGCACAAAATGGGCGGCCTCCCTGGAGATCTGGAGAGTGTAGCCACCACAGGAGGGACCGCTTGCAAGCCTTGCTGATCGCAATGGGATGATGCATAGGAAGAGCAAGATACGACCACTGGACTAAGAGTGTCCATTGGAGGATGCGCATATTGAACCTGGCGAGAGGAAGAAGCGCTATAGCAGCCGCCATGGATCCTAGAGCCCTCAGGACCAACTCCGCCGGAACTGAGCTTGAGTGGAGAATGGTCCACACCTGGAGTTGCAGATTTTGAACTCTGTCCGCAGTGAGGAAGGCTATTAATCTCCTTGTGTCTAACCTGGCACCTACAAAATCTATGAACTGCGTGGATGCTAGGTTGGATTTTTTTTGTGTTTATTGTGATGCCCAGACGGGGAGCAAGATGGAGAAAGGAGTCTCGCGCCAATAGTAGTAGATGCCTTGTTGGGGCGGTGAGGAGCCAGTCGTCCAGGTAGGGAAAGACCTGTACCCCCTGAAGCCTCAGGTGGGCCGCTACCACTGCCAATACTTTGGTGAACACCCTGGGGGCTGTGGTGAGACCAAAGGGAAGGACCCGGAACTGGTAGTGACTGGCTCCCAGCCGGAAGCGGAGAAACCTCCTGGAGCGCCTGTCCATTAGTATGTGGTAGTACGCATCCTTGAGGTCTATGGAGCACATCCAGTGATTTTCTCCCAGAAGGGGGAGAATAGACTGCAACGTGACCATTCGGAACTTCTCCTTGGGAACTGCCAGGTTCAAGAGTGAAAGGTCTAAAATTGGTCTTAGATCCCCTGTCTTTTTTGGCACTAAAAAGAACCTGGAGTAGAACCCTGATCCGATCTGGTCTGGGGGGACGGGCTTGATGGCTCTCTTCTTTAGCAGATGGCCAATCTCTGCCAAAGCGGCCTCCCACTGACCGGGTGGAACGTCGGGGAGGGACTTCAATTTTGGCAAATGAAGAAAGGGTATACGGTATCCTCTGGATATGATCTGGAGGACCCAGCGGTCTGATGTTATGGACTCCCATGCCGCTAGGTGCTCCGAAAAATGTCCCCCGACTGCCTCCAGAGTGGAGCAGCCGGGCAACCCCTCAGGGCTGCTGCGCGGGCCGTTCAGAGAAGGGTTCTCTGGACCCGAAATTCCTGGGAGCCCCTCTGCCCCTAGGGCGGCGTCCTTCCTGTCCTCCTCTGCCACGGAAGGACTGGTTGTCCGGAGCAGACAGATTGCTGCGACTTCCGGAACCACATCATCTTCTGTCCCTTTTGGTTCCTAGAATAGGGCCTCTGGGGAGCAGAGAAGCGGATTCCGATGGCAGACAGCGTCTTCCCATCCTTCTCGCTCTGGGTCAAAGTGTCGCGAACAGTTTTGCCAAAAAGGGCAGAACCATCGAAGGGGGCGTTCGCAAATGACGCCTTGAAGGGCTCTGAGAAATCGCAATGACGGAGCCAGGCCTGACGTCTAGTAACTAGGCCTGCCCCTGCGGCTCTAGCGGCACCTTCCGTAGCATGGGAGAGTAGCCGCATAGAGGTATTGGTGACGGACCTGAGAGTGGCCATGCAGGTGGAGTGCAGCACTTTGTCCTCCTCCGACATGGACTCTGGGGGGGATGCAGCGTATTCTTTAATAAGATCGCGCTGCATCCTAATCACGTGCCAGATAGTTCAGCGCCCTTACAGAGAAGGTCGCTGAACTAAACATCCGCTTCCCCAAGCAGTCCATCATCCGAGACTCCTTGCTCGGGGGATGGACTGAGGGACTCTCCTGAGCAAGTTCCCTCTTGGTGGCCGCCGTCAACATGGCATCTACCGGAGGCCCCTTACTCCAATGGGCACGGTCAGCCGGGGGACTGAGAATACGGTCGGGCCTTTTAGGGATTGGCTCCACGGTGTCCGGTTCCTTCCACGCCCTGGTGGTAATGAGGTCCACCAGAGGGTCGGCAGGAGGGGACACCCAAGAGGTAGACGGGCCCGCTTCAAATGCCTCCAAGAACACGGACTCGTCCGAGGAAGACTTGGGGGCAGACCACCCCCCCCTTATGCGGAGCATTTCCATGATGTCTCCAAATGAGACATCCTCGGGGGGTGACCGTGGGGAGCCTTCCCCTTCCTCCAAATCCGTGTCTTCTGTGAGAGACTCGGGGGAGTCAATGTGCCTCCTTTTGCACGTATGTTTTTGCAGGGAACATCCTCCGGGGGGCTGTCAGAGGACTCCTTGCAAACAGTAACCTGTTCCAGGGGAACAGCTTGGGGCACAGGAGCGGGCTGTCCCAAGGGCCGGATGGTGGAAGCCTGACCCAGTGCAGAGGGAGCGCGGGACGGAGCTGAAGCAAGTGCCGGGGGTCTGGAGACCCTCAACAGGGCCCTCTCCACTACATCAAAAGCCGAAGGGGAGCCGACCTCGACCAAAGGATCCAACAATCGGCTCCCCCTCGGATCCGAGGAGTGGATCGGAGCCGGCGCCGAAGCGCTCAGATCCGAAGGGACAGTGCGCTCTGACACAGATGGCGCCGAAGGAGCACTGATCCCCCGGATCCAAAGCTCGGATCCAGGGCACTCGAGGGCAGGGTCGGATCCGAAGTACCAAGTACTATCGGCGCCGACCCACCCCCGGCTCCGAAGCTGCTCGGCTCCAACTGCTCCGAACCCGGGTAGCGGGTCGGAGAAGGAGCAATTGGCTTGAAAAAAGGGGTCGAGCTCCCCCCCAGAGGGGGGGGGGGGGGAGGCAAGAGCACTCCCATCTGCATCTGGGCCTGAATGAACCTTCTCATCATCCGGTCCAGATCAGCGTCTGACAGGCTATAAGTTGATCTCGACAAGGCTACCGAGGTAGGCCTTGAGTGCCTCCTCGATAGCCTCGACTGAGATCGGGTCTCCTCCTCCTAAGGTCCCGGTGAAAAACACACTGGAGACCGGAGCCGAGGAGAGGGAGAGCCAGCAGACAAGGAGGCCGGAGGAGAAGCCCGCTTGGCTGGCGGGGCCGAAACAGAGGTCTTGGCCCGCCGCTTATGGTAGTTCTCCCTCCGGTCCTTCTTTCTAGCTTCCCTCTCCTCCGAACCACTACAGGGAGGTTGAGTCCCAGGAGGAGGAGGGGGAGCCGGAGAGGAGACAACCGTAGAAACGGTTACCCCCGAAGGAGCGGAGGCCGGAGCCAAGTCCAGTGGCAAAAAACCCGCCAAGACAAGCTTGGACCTCCGCTCCTTCAATGCCCTGGGGTTGAACCCTGCACAAATGGAACATCCAGAAGTGAGGTGTTCAACCCCAAGGCATCTAACACACCGAGTGTGGCCATCAGCCGGGGAAAGCTTATGGCCACACTCGGAGCACTTGGAGAACACAGCTTTGGGTTGTTCAGACATCCCAAATGCAAAAAAGTTACTTAAACTAGAGTTAAGCAAAGTAACAAAACCACTCAACAGGCCCAAACACACACTACGCTACCAGCGAGGGGAGGGATAAGTAAAATTAAATTTTAAAACACAAAGTATAATTAAGAAATAGGGAAACCTACACTTCCACACAACTTTCACACAAAACTTCAAAAATTAGCACTTTAAAGACTAAAAAACTGCACTTAGCTGAAGAGCTTAGGAAAACACAATCTGGTCACCAGCACGGCAAACGAGATCTGAGGTCATGAGGGTAGAGCAGGGCATTATGGGTGAGGGGAGGAGCTGAGAGCTTGGATCCATAGCTGGTAAACCATGCCGGTTCGGATCCGATATCGGATCCATAACCCACAGGTTGCAGACAAATGAATCTCCTACTTCAGATCTTTCTATTACCCATCCACTCATCAAGATTTCTCTTGAAGAGGGACAGCAAGGTGCTCTGCTTGACATGTATGGGAAGTCTATTCGAGAGCATGGGCAGTCTCTGGGTTATGAACCTGTCCCTCCAGCATGTTCTGTTGATTGTGGTAATGAGGTTGAGGTCTCTGGAGCATGTGGTGTGGAGGGATTGGGATTTCTTTAGCTGTAGCATTTCTAACAGAGCTGGGTCAGAGATAGTTTGGTACCACGACAATTACAAGCAGCATTTGGCACACCCTCCACAGTAAGCAGTATAAAAGGGACGGCAGGCAAATGAGCGATACCCATTCGAAAAACATCATACCTCCTCAGTTCAGGGAGAAAGTACAGTTGTGTACACTTACCATAAATGTAGATGTTAGAGTGTATTCACTGTTGCATCATTACATTTGGGTTATCTGTTTCAGGTAGCCCTCAGTCGGCCTGATTAACAAAGTCTTGAGTCCTGCGTCAGATGCTGTCCCTTCTATAACGTCAGGTCGCCAGGGGTATAAAACATGCAGCCGACGCCATTACATCAGTTTTTCTTGCCCCAGATGTCAGGTGCCCCCCCTCCTAAAGGGAAGCAATTAAATATAAAAGTAAAATGATATACCTCCAACAAAAAAGAAAATACACCAAAAAGGCTTTTAAGCATAGTAAAGGAAAGTAGAGGTATAGCCAAAATATGTTAGATGGCTGGAGGGAGGGTAACCAGGACTGCAACAATGAATATACTCAAACATCTACATTTATGGTAAGTGTACACAACTGTACTATGTTCTTTGTGTTTCACTGTTGCAGTCATTACATTTGGGTAGATTCCTAAAGCTACGGTTTGGAGGAGGAATTTAGCATTAGGACCAGCTATAAGGACCTGCAAGACTGCAGGTCCTTATAGCTGGTCCTAATGACCTGCAAGACTGCAGTGGCAAAGCCAGCTGTGGATTTAGAGAAAACTGGCAGATGGTAATGCTTGGTGAATGTATGTACAGAACTCCATGTAGCAGCTTCTAGGATGTCCCAAGTAGGGATGCCCCTGAGAAAGGCTGTAAAGGTAGATGCAGCCTTGGTGGAGTGAGGTCTGATCCCTGGGGGATAGGTTTTCCATGGTGCTTATGGCAGAAATTAATGCAATGGCCTATCCAATTAGAAATGGTTTGCTTTGAAATAGCCTTCCCCTCTGCCCTTGCAGCAAATGCCACCAGCAGTTGTTCAGATTTCCTTTGAGGTTTAGTCCTGTCCAAGTAGAATCTAAGTTGCCTGCATACATCTAAGGAGTGCAGTATCCATTCCCCTTAGTTCTGTGGATTGGGAAAGAAGGTTGGAAAATGAATGGACTGATAAAGAGCCATACTGGATACCACCTTGGGCATGAAGGATGGATTGGCTCTGAGGGACACCCTGTCCGCATGAACGATGATGAAAGGCTCCACTGCCATAAGGGCATGTAATTCAGATACCCTTCTAGCTGAAGTGATTGCTAAAAGGAAAGCCGTTTTCCAAGAAAGAAATTTTAAGTCTGCAGTAGCAGCTGTCTTGAAAGGAGGTAGAGTGAGTTTCTCCAAAACAAAGTTACGGTCCCAGGCTGGGGTTGGAGCTCTCCTGGGTGGTCTCACATTTTTGGCCTCTCTGAGGAACTGCTTGAGCAGTGGATGAGAGAAGAGGGGAGGTTCTGTGTTATAATGAGCTGAAATGGCTGTGGCATGGATTTTAATGGAGGAAAAAGACAGGCCCTTGTGAAGCATCTCAGTTAAGTATTGTAAAATCTGAGGTAAATTGGGCGCTCCTGTGCTCATCCCTTGAGATTGGTTCCAGGCACAGAATCTTTTCCATTTTTCAGCATAAGATTTTCTAGTACTAGGCCTCCTTGCTTCTAAAATGATATCCATCACAGATTTACTGAGGGATGGTAAAGGAGAGATTAGGTAATAAGCCAGGCTGCAAGGTTCAGTGTTAGAAGCTGCGGGTGCAGAATCTGGTTCTCCTGCTGAGACAACAGGGAAGGAGTCTGAGGCAGGTGCCATGGAGATAACCGTGACACACTGCGCAGGATGGGTTACCAGTGTTGGCGCGGCCAGACTGGAGCAATCAAAAGCATTCTTAGTTTGTCCTGTTTGATTTTTAGTAGTACTTAAGAGAGCAGAGGTGGGAAGGCATAGACGGACAGGTTTTTCCAGCTGAAGGACAGAGCATCCACTTTCCAGGCATGTTTGTGGGGAGTCCTTGTGCAAAATCTGTCCAATTGGTGGTTCTGGGGAGAGTCAAAAAGGTCTATATCTGGGCTCCCCCATTTGCTTGTCAACATGTTGAAAATCCTTGGTTCCAGCTTCCACTCGTGTGGGTACATGAGGTTTCTGCTTAGTCCATCTGCCAGCGTATTTCATTTTTCTGGTAGGAATTGTAGGTGCACTTGGTAGCTCAAGGCTGTGTTGCACAATGCCATGGCTAGTCTGCAGAGGGGCTACAAATGTGTACCCCCCCCCCGCTTGTTTATGTACCACATAACAGTGGTGTTATCCGTATTTACCATTAGCTGTCCTGGAAGAATGTGGTCCTTGAAGGCTGTCAGAGTATTCTGTACAGCTAACATTTCTTTTTGATTGATATGCAGGTGCATTTGACTTAGGTTCCATTTGCCCTGAATGCACTTCCCTGCCAGGTGAGCCCCCCCACCCCCCATGCATAGTCTGATGTGTCTGTTGTTAGGGTTTGGGCGGCAGGGGGTGGTGTGAAAGATAGTCCCTTGTTTTGGTGGCAGGCCTCTGCACACCAAAGGAACTCTAGGTGTAAGCAAGCTATGATAGGAATCACTGCTTCTAGATCCTGAGAAAGTTGACACCATAGGCTATTTAGATACCACTGTAGTTTCCTCATATGCAGTCTTGCATATGGAATTAAAAGAATGCAGGGGGCCATGAACCCCAAGGCTTGCAGTATTTGTCTTGCAGATAGCAGGGTTTTTGTGGCCACTTGTTTGAAGTAGGTTGTCAAATGAATTTGTTTCTCTGGCATGAGGTAAGCCATTTGGGAAGTTATATTCAAGCTTGCTCCCAGGAATATAATTTTCTGACAGGGTACCAGTTGTGATTTCTTTTCATTTCTGGTGTACCCTAGACAAGTTGGAACCTTTTGAACAAATGCCAGATGATTCAAAAGTGTGTCTTGGCTTTCTGCCTGAATTAAGACAATTGTCTAGGTATGGGTATATTAGAATATTTCTTTGCCTGCAAAATGCAATAACTGAAGCTAGGCACTTTGTGGATACCCTGGGCACAGTAGATAAGCCAAAGGGCAGTGCAGAGAACTGATAGTGCGTGTAGCCTGCTTTGAAGCGTAGGTATCTTCTGCAAGATTCCCTGATTGGGATGTGCAAGTATGCTTCTTTTAAATCTAGTGGTGCCAACCAGGCATCTTTGCCTAGCATAGGAAGTAAAATTGGTGAAGAGTCAGCATCCTGAATTTTGCAATCTCCAAAAAGGTGTTTAGAGTAGACGGGTTCTGAATAGGGCACCATGAATTGTCTTTTCTGGGTACCAGGAAAAGTCTCGAGTAAAAACCTTATCCCTTTTCCTCTTCTGGTACCAGCTGAATAACCCCCATGCTTACGAGAGAAAATACTTGTTTTTGGGCATCTGCCCACTGATGTGGGGATAGGTCCAGCCACCCGCTTGGTGATGGCAACATGAAGTGAAATCTATATCCCTGGGACAATATATTTAAAACCCATTTATCCTGGGTAATGAGTTCCCAATTCTTTGCATGAAGAGCAATCCTTCCCCCCAAAGGGGCAGTCAGTTGATAAGTGCTTGGAAATTTTAAAAAGAAGTCATTGAGACAGTTTACCATAGAGGGGAGTCTTATTACTCCCAGATTTGGAAGTGGAGGTCCCCCACTGCTTAGTCCTGTGTGTCACCTGGGACTGAAACCTGGGTTTTTTGCTGTGTCTGGGTTTGGCTTGAGAAGACCTAGAAGGGGCTGGAAAGGACCAATTCTTAGAGGGCCAGTGCCTGCTAAATTTAGGAGGCTGAACTTGTAAGAAATCATTAACAGTTTGCATAGATTTAGCTTTATCTTCCATCTTTTTAAAAACTTCCTCAGCCTTGTTGCCAAACAGGCGGCCCTGATTTAAGGAAGCATCCAACAATTTAGCTTTAACATGATCAGGCAAAGATTGCTCCTTAAGCCAAGCATGCCTTCTGAGCATAGACCCACTAACAGCAGCCCTGCAAGAGGCCTCTAATTAATCAAAACCACACTGCAAAGTATGTTTTCAAACTTGTTCAGCAGAATGCATTAGATCGATGTATGTGGACCATCTCGCCTCACATTCTTTACGCACAGGTTCGGAGCCGATTGCCAACTTATTTCTCTAGCACAAAGTCTCTAATTGGCTGGGCTAACCCGGTATCCCAAGATGCACCTTGCCCTAGCCCCAGATCTTGTTTGCAGCCATTCCAGTCACACCCCATACACAACCACCACTGGAAGGAGCTCCAGCCAGAAAGGAAAGAAAAAACAACTGACATTGAAGGGTTCTCAGAGCCAATTTTCCTCCAAATCCTACAGGAAGGGGGCAGGTGGGAGGGTACATAAGAATGTGAGGCGAGATGGACCACATACATCGATCGTTATGGTGAGTACATAACTACCTGATGTCATGTGGTCCTATTTCGCCTACATTCTTTACTCATGCGACAGCGTCCCCAGCACCTGTATCCTGAGCGGCTCATAGGAAAATACTCCTCAGAACCATGGAACCAAAGGAAGCTCAGCCCCTAGAAGCCACGTCCAACTTGTAATGAGTAACAAAGGTGTGAGGAGAGGCCCAGGTGGCCACAGCACAAATATCATCCACTGAAAGCCTGGCATGGTAAGCTATTGATGTAGACACTGCCCTGGGTACAGTGAGCTTTGACGGGAAAAGGTAAATTTCTGCCTGCTGATGAATAGATAAAGGAAATACAATCTTTGATCCATTTAGAAATTGTGCACTTGGAAATAAGACAACCTGTTCTGTTTTCTGCGAAGGACACAAACAGTTACTTAGACTTCCTAACATGCTTAGTCCTGTGTAAGTAGAATCTTAGTTGTCTGTGCACATCCAACTGGTGAAATCTAAACTCTGCTTTATTGGAAAAGTTTGGAAAGAACACATGTGATTGTTTTTGAACAAATACATAAATTGTTTTGTAAATTCGAAAATATTTCAATTTATGCACACTAATTGAATTATTAGTCACATTATAAAAGGAATGTGCTATCCTTATGGTTCATCTGATGAAGTCTGATATTGTAGATGAAAACGCGTGTGTTAAGAGCGATTATGTTCCTGTGTAGTGTGGTGTACGTTTTATGTTTTGAGTTCAAATGGCTCGAATAAATCAGTGTCTAGAGGCAACATTTCCTTGTCTCCACTCTTCTTATTGGAATCTTTTTCGAATTTTGGCGTTTTGGTTGAAGTTTTTCATACCACCACTCTTTGCTGTTTATGTATGAAAATTGGAAATTGCAGCCAGCTGCACCTTAATGGTAGCAGGAGCGGAGCCCTGTCGGAAAAGCATGGCTAAAAAAATCTAAGACCGACGGAATTGGAGCTGTGAAGGGGTCCAAACCTTGGGCCTGAGCCCAAATGGAGAATCTCTTCCATTTGCTGGAATAAATCCTTCTGGTGGAAGACTTATGAGACTAAGACAAGATGTGTACCACCTCAGGTGAAAAGGAATGTCGTCTAACTAGTGACGGAAGTGGAGCAGCCGGACTGTCAACCTGAGGGTTCGCAGGGAGGGGATGGAGTTGTCCTGACATGCGAGTCAGTAGGTCTGGCACTGGGTCCAAGGACTGTTCACTGTGTACTGCTGAAGAAACGGGAACCATACTTGTCGACGCCAGTGTGGAGCTATTAGAATCATCCTGCGTCCCAAGGATATGGCTTTCTGAATCACTCTTGGTAACAGAGGAAACGGAGGGAAAGCATAGATCAGACCAGAGGGCCAATCGTGGACTAGAGCTTCCCTGGGTGACTCCCTCTGTGGGGGGATCAGTGTGAAGTACTTGCTGCATTTGGCATTGAGAGGGCTGGCGAAGAGATCGCAGCAAGGCTGACCCCACCTGCTGAAAATTTGAACCACCACTTGGTTGTTCAGGGACCACTCGTAAGGCATCAGAATAGCTCTGCTCAGCCTGTCCGCTATCACGTTGGTCTTTCCCGGAATGTGCGTTGCCACTAAAAAACATTGGGAAGACACCGCCCAATGCCACACTCGCATGGCCTCTCTGCAGATGGGATAAGACTTGGTTCCCCCCTGCTTGTTGAGGTACCACACCACGGACATGCTGTCCGAGTGAACTGCAATCGTTCCCAGAGGAAGAGAGCTTTGGAGTGCCCCCAACGCTAGTAACACCGCTCTCATCTCTAGAACATTGATGTGCAGGTGTACCTCGTGATCTTGCCACGTGCCTTGGACCGTCCTGCCAAGATAATGCCCCCCCCCCCACCCCATCTGGGAAGCGTCCGTGGTCATCGTGGCCACTGGAGACATAGGAATCAAACTCCTCCCCTTGTCCAGATTGGTGGAACATAGCCACCAGCGAAGGTCCTGTTTGCACCGTTCGGTGAGAAGTATCAAGTGGGAAAGAGGAAGTTTTTGATAGGACCATTGGGCCGAAAGGAGCCACTGTAGGATCCGCATGTGTAACCTGGCTAGAGGCACCAGCATGATGGTGGCAGCCATGGATCCCAGGAGCTGGAGAACTAACCTGGCCTGAACTCTCTTGAGGGGCAACAATGCGTGAATCTGAGACTGCAGCACACTTATCCTCTCTTGTGGTAGAAAGGCCCGCATTTGAATAGAGTCTAGCTCTGCGCCTATAAAAACAACACGCTGTGAGGGCAGCAAGGCAGACTTTTCCCAGTTCAAGGTAATTCCTACTTGTTGACAAGGTGTGATGGTAGCCTCCCTGGCTTGAATGAGGAGATGTCTAGTGGGGGCGGTAAGAAGCCAGTCGTCCAGATACGGAAACACCTGGAATCCCTGACGTCTCAGGTGAGCTGTCACCACTGCCAAACACTTGGTAAACACCCTGGGGGCTGTGGTGAGACCAAAGGGCAGGGTACAAAACTGGAAGTTTTCCAGCCAGAAGCACAAGTGACTCCTGGATGCCTTGTCCATCTTGTTGTGGTAGTAGGCATCCTTGAGATAGATGGAGCACATCCATACTCCCTTTTCCAGCAAGAGAAAAATGGACTGAAGAGTGACCATTCGGAACTTGGACATCAGAACGTAGTGATTTAATCGGCTGAGATCCAGAATGGGTCACAGGTCCCCTGTTCTTTTCGGCACCAAAAAGAGTCTTGAGTACGTTCCTGATCCGATATGGTCTGAGGGGACTGGTTGGATGACTCCTTTTTCTAGCAGCTTTGAAACTTCCAGTGCTGCTTGATCCCGTTGACTGGGTGGAACGTCCGGGATTCTTTTGACTGGAGGGTGTGTTGATAAAAAGGGAACAGTGTAACCTCCGGTAACTATTCGAAGCACCCAACGATCCTGGGTGATGCTTTCCCAGGCTTCTGGATGCAACGAAAATTTGGCCCCTGACAGGCTCTGGAACAGCATAGTCAGGCAACACCTCAGGAACGCTGAAAGGAAGACCTGTGAAAGGAATCGCGGTCTCCCGAGTTGTGGGGGCCTCCTCTAACACTAGGACGGTGTCTTCCAGAATAATTTCCCCCTCCTCTGCCTCTGGAGGGGGACTCACCTTGAGCGGCAGGGAAAGACTTCTTTGACTTCTTGAACCACATTTTCCCTCCTCTCTGAGCCTTGGGGTAAAGGCTTAGAAGGAAGAGAGAAGTGGGCCCCTACGGCAGACAGGGTTTTCCCCTCCTGTTCACATCTGGTGAGGGTGTCTTTCACTTTGGTCCCAAAGAGTGAGAACCCATCAAAGGGGGGAATCAGTGAAGGAAGACTTAAAGGCCTCCGCAAAATGACACAGGTGCATCCAGGCTTGCCTTCTGAGAGCTACACCTGAGCTAGCTGCCATACTCGCCCCTTCGGCTGCATAGGATATGAGCCTCATGGATGAGTTGACAATGGAACCAAGGGTAGACAACTGGGCGTTAACAGTCTGCGCTACCGCCTCAGTCATGTTACCCGTCAGTGTGTCTCCTAGCTCCTTCAGAAGATCTCTCTGGAGCCAAGTAAAATGACAAAGATAATTCAGTGACCGCAAAGTAAAGGTCGCTGAGGACAGGGTACGCTTCCCATACCGGTCCATACTCCTGGACTCCTTGTTAGGAGGATGGACGGAAGAAGAAGCCTCTGCAACTTCCTGCTGAGTGGCTGCCGCCACCACCAAGGCATCGACTGAAACCGCTTTGGTCAGGAACTCTTTCCCCGGGGGAGCAGAAAGAAACTTATTTGGACAGTTAAATCACCAATATCAAGGAACCCAACAGTGCAAAGTCCACCAGTAATACCAAAAAGAACACTGTCAATGCCAGGAAATGCTTTTCCCGATCTTTTTATTCCACAAATTTCAAGTACAGATTGAGCGCTTTCATCCCCTCCTGGGGATTTCATCAGAATCTGCAAATTTTCATATTTATTGCCCTTAAATACCTTACCCAACTCTGATGTCACACTTTAATTCATTATTTATTCATAATGTTAAAAAGATAGCAGTCAAATACATTTCATTCACTTTCATAATAAAACATCATACTATTGAGAATTTAAAAACTAAATCTGAAATATTCTTAGTATTAATACATAAAAAGGCATTTTGTTGTCTGAATAAAATACTTAAAATCAATCCATGAATGGCTTTGTGCAGAGTTTACTTATACTGTTCTGCCTTTTTGTTCAACACAGGCTTTATAGATATAATTTCATTCAAACCTAGGGGGGTACTGGCTTGTAATTTAACCTGCCATCTGGTCTCTCTTTCTTCAACATAATTTTTATAATTCCCTCCCCTTGGGTTTCTTAACACTTTCTCTAAAATACAAAACATAAATTTTTTACATTTTACTGACACTTGAATATGCCTGAAAAGGGCATTATTAATGTTCTGAGTTTTAATTTGATAACCATGCTCGTACATCCTGTCCCTAAGTCTCCTTTCAGTTTTACCTACATAAAAACTTGGACAGGATGTACACATGGCTAAATAAATAATCCCCTTTGTTTGGCAATTCCCTTTTTCTGGTCTAATAACTGATTCTAAAGCATTTTTTAATCTTATACACTTGTCTTCACAAATAAAAGTACATTGAGAACATGTCCCACATCTATTAGTCCCTGTTCTATCACCAGTTTTAATGTTACCATTCTCAAAGATCTTTTTTAAATTCAATCCCACCTTATATACAAAATTAGGGGCCTCTCCCCCTATATCCCATAATTTTGGGTTATTCTTAAGTATAGCCCAGTTCTTCTGTATTATTTTCCGGACTTCTTTTGCTTTCTGTCCATATGGAATTACCATTGCCCTTTCAAACTTCTTATTATTATTAGAATTTAATTCTTTATTTTCAAGCCCCTGTATACCACCATTGTTGCCCAATAGGGGTTTGTATTTCCTCCCTCACTCTCCTTTAACATATTCAAGTGTGTCATTTATCATTTTCTCAGGGTACCCTCTTTCAGAGAACATTTTTGCTACAAAAATCAGCTCTTGATCCAAGTCTTCATACCTTGATGTCATTCTTGCTACTCTTATAAATTGCCCTTTCACTATACTGTTTTTTTGTGCCACCGGATGATTACTAGAATATTCCAAGTATGAATTACTAAAAGTGGGCTTCCGATAAATTTTTGATATGAATTTCAAATTATTTATTTCTATATTAGTGTCCAAAAAATTGATCATTTTTCTATTATACATATGTGTAAATTTAAGGAAGGTTGTAGTATTATTTAAATATTCCATAAATCTCACTATTTCATTTTCGGGTCCTTCCCATACAATCAATATATCATCCAAGAATCTCATATATTTTTTAATGTGTTTTTTATATGTACTTTTAAAAATATATTGCTGTTCCCAATTAAGTAGTACCATGTTAGCAAAAATGGGAGCACAGGAGGCTCCCATTGCTACACCCCTATGTTGTCTGTAATACTCACCATCAAATAGTATAAAATTATTGTCTAATACTATTTCCATAAATTCTAGTGTCAAATTAATTTTATCTTGGGGTAATTTTGTATTATTAATCATGGCCTCTTCAAATAATTGTAAACCTTCAGTTTTAGGTATGGATGTATATAAGTTTATAACATCAATTGAGAGAAAGGCAATATCTTTAGCACAGATGGTATCATTCATATGCCCTAAAAAATCCCATGAATCTTTTAATATGTGTTCGTTGTTGTATAACTTATTTTTCAACCACCCATCTATTACTACACCAAAGGGGTATGTCTTAGACCCTCTCCCATCCACTATCGGTCTAAAGTTCTCAAGACCCTTGTGGATTTTAGGTATGCCAAATATGCTGGCAACTCTAGGATTAAATACTTTTAAAAAGTTGCATGTCTCTACAGAAATTCTTTCACCAATTAAACAGTCTTCTAAATAATAATCAATTTTTCTGTAACTAATATTTAGTTCATTAAGGGAGGATCGTTGGTATGTTTGTGTATCCGAAAGCATATCAAATATTCTCTGTGAATATTCTAAGGCGTCAAAAAATACCATCCCACCACCTTTGTCTGGTTTCATTATTGTTATACTCTCATCCTCTTTCAAGTTTTTTAACATCTCTTTTTCACTAAATGTCAAGTTACTATAGTATAATTTCCCTTCTTTAGCTTTAAGTTCATAAATTTCATTAGTAATCACCTTTTCCAAACAACTTAGGGTGGGATATGATGTTTTGTATTTTAGAGAAAGTGTTAAGAAACCCAAGGGGAGGGAATTATAAAAATTATGTTGAAGAAAGAGAGACCAGATGGCAGGTTAAATTACAAGCCAGTACCCCCCCAGGTTTGAATGAAATTATATCTATAAAGCCTGTGTTGAACAAAAAGGCAGAACAGTATAAGTAAACTCTGCACATAGCCATTCATGGATTGATTTTAAGTATTTTATTCAGACAACAAAATGCCTTTTTTATGTATTAATACTAAGAATATTTCAGATTTAGTTTTTAAATTCTCAATAGTATGATGTTTTATTATGAAAGTGAATGAAATGTATTTGACTGCTATCTTTTTAACATTATGATTAAATAATGAATTAATTAAAGTGTGACATCAGAGTTGGGTAAGGTATTTAAGGGGGATAAAAATGAAAATTTGCAGATTCTGATGAAATCCCCAGGACGGAATGAAAGCGTTCAATCTGTACTTGAAATTTGTGGAATAAAAAGATCGGAAAAAGCATTTCCTGGCATCGACCGTTTTCTTTTTGGTAAAACTTATTTGGACGTCTGGGTACCGGTTCCATGGAATCAGAGCTCTCCCACACCCTTCGACAAATCAAATCCAGGAGTTCATCTAAGGGTGGAGACACCCAGGAGGCAGAGGGTTGATCTCCGAAGGCCTTGAGGAATACAGACTCCTCCTCAGAGGGGGTCTTGGTCAGCCAGTCGCGTCTCTGCCTCAAGATCTCCAGAATGTCGGAGAAAGAGACATCATCGGATAACGACTTGGGGGACCCCTCTGACTCCTCGAGGTCGGTATCAGAAGTGAGGGACTCGTCCTGGGAGTCTATGTGCTTCCTATTGCACAACTTCTTTCTAGGGGGCTCCTCAGGCACCGACTCTGAGGGGCCCTCAAAGTTGGGGACCAGTCACGGGGGTATCCTCAGACCTTCGGGCTCTGCCATCCACGGATAGGGGGGCGTCAGAGGCTCTAGCCGTGGTGTAGGGGGAAGGAGTGACCGATCCGGGTGATGTAAATGACGATCTGGCCAGTGTGCTCCTCATGGCCTCGAAGGCAGGTCCCCCCAAATCAGAGGACTGACCCGTCTCCGAGACCACAACCAGAGTCGGGGTGCCCCAAGCTGATGCACCGAGGGAGAGGCTCGGAACTGACAAGAGTCCCGAGGTATCCCCCTTGGGTCCGACTGAGGAAACCCAAGTACCGAAACCAGAGGATGGAAAAGACATGGTTGGAGCCGACGTCGGCTCCAATAAACTCGCAAGGGGTATCGGAGCCGACACGAGAACATCACTCGGCGCGGAGCACTCCGGCTCAGACGACACAGGGGTGCTCGGAGGAGGAACCATCGGTACAAGAATAGGGACTGGCTCTGGAGCCGACTGGGTCGGAGCCGAGAACAATTTTGCTAACACCGACGACTGCAGGAGTCTCTGGACCACCCTATCCCCATCCAAATCAGACAGCCTAGAGGATTTAGAGGAAATAGAAGATTGGGATCTCCTACCTGGAGACTCATGCCTAACACTGCGTGACCGGCTCCGAATAGGCTCCAATATCGGGGCAGAGGTCGACTCCAGCACAACAGATACCTCCTGTGGCCCCGAGGACAAGGGAGCCGAGGAGGCAGTATCCACTTTCGAAACCTTCTCCGGGCCTCCGAGGAGACAGATGGAGCTGGAGATCTTTTCTTGGCCTTGGAAGTCTTAGACTTTGTACTAGAAGAAGAGTCTAAGGACTCCTCAAAAGAAGGCTTAACCAGGCCCTTCAAAATCAGCTTATTTTTTTCTTTCCTACAGTACCCTCGGGCTGAAGGCATGGCAAAAACTGCAGGACTCTTGCAGGTGAATAGCATCAAGACAATAAACGTAGATAGAATGCCCATCTGTAATGGACATCTTGTAGCCACATTTTGAACATTTTTTTAAACCCAGAGGGTTTATGCCCTTTCTGCTCTTCAGACATTGTAATTCACAACACCCACTCAACAGACGACAGACACAAGAGGAAGGCGGGAAAAACCAAACTACGAACAGCCAAGGAAACTCTAATTTAAACGTTTCTTTGGGTGCAGCAAGGAAATCTAACTACCGACCAAAAAACCAAGCAAAACACAAGTTTACACAAAAAACAACACAGGAGAAGACTAGGTCCTCTAATTTAAACGGGCCTAGCCCGCCAAAACAGAGGGATACAACAAAAAACACCACCCGTTTATACAGTACACTCACAATGAAAAACTAGCTATTAAAATAGCTTTTTACAAGAGAACAGACTGCTAAAGACTTCTGAAAAGTTTTGAAAAGGGTACTTAGCCACAGCCAAGTGAGACCACGTCCTAACTCTACGAGCGGCAAACGAGATCTGGGGCTAGGGTGAAGTGCATCTTGGGATACCGGGTTAGCCCAGCCAATTAGAGACTTAATGCTAGAGAAATAAGTTGGCCAAGTCGGAGCCGATTCTCGGCTCCGAACCCGTGAATAAAGAATGTAGGCGAGATAGGACCACATAACATCCTGTAATTCTCTATTTTCCACACAGTCAGGAATAAACATCATTTTCTGTTTAAGCAGTCCAATAACATGTTGCTGATATTAAACATATGAAACCGGCAGTTTAAAACCCTAATGGCTAAGGTTACAGAAGTGTAAACCTTCTTACTCCATCTATCCAGTGCCGTGCAGTCTCTATCAGAAGGGGTAGGATTTTTAGCAGTAGAAGCCTTAATGCACATGGGCCCCTGTGAAATAGTCTCTGGATCTGCAATAGGATTTTTAAAAAGAAACTTGTGGGTCTCAGGGACCCTGTAGTATCTGTCAGGTTTTCTGGGAGCAGGAGGCAAGGAATCAGTGGCCAAACTAGATTCCGAAAAATCATCAACAATATCTAGTACAGGAGGAATAGATAAAGGCCTATGCTGAGGTAGGAGAAGGAAATCCCCAAGCCTCTTTATTGAATCAGAAAAATCCTGGCTTTCCCAGTGGAAATGCTCCCTTAGAGTATGTAAGGTTTCCCAAAAAGAAACATCCTCAGGAGGGGAAGCAGAGGGAATGGAGTCCCTCTGCATCAGAATCTTCATAAGTACATAAGGGAAAACCCAGATCAGAAGTATCAGAAAAAACAGAATCCTGATCAGAAGATTCATAATCAACTTCAGTCCTAGGCCTCTTAGAAGAGGGGGGGGTGGTTGGCTACCCCTGATTAGAGTTATTAGATCTTTAGCCATTCTTGTCATTTGTTTTTTAGGCATAGAGGCCTGAGCATGGGGCCTGGGCATCTGCTTTTTAGGCATGGCTCGAGATTTAGGCCTAAGTAAAGAAGGAGGCGTCAGTCTAATATGCAAGTCTGTAGGCCTGAATATACCCTCAGAAGCAGATGCTGCGCAGCGGCTCCGGAACCATCCAAGGTAGAGACATCTTCGGGTTCCATAGTTGAAGCATCTTGCGGCATACCGGACTCCGAATGGGTCTCAGTAGAGGCCTGAGAATCAGAAGTAGCGGGTATCAGGGGCTGTGAAAGCACCTCACTGAGTACTGGCTAACTGGCTACTGGCTTAGAAGCGCCGTTGGCAGTTTTGGACCTTGGCGGCCTGTCTCTGTCTTTATCTTTGCAGTTTTTCAGAATCCCGGTAGTAGGATGGCTAACCGACGACATTTCTGGATAATTAAACCGAGAACCGAAATATTTAGAGGCAAAAATATACAGACGATGGATAGTGCGCTGATTAAATAAAGCACAAACTCAAGAAAGAAAGATAAATTTCTGTAAACTCACACACATGGAATCCACTCAGGCAAGCCGACCAGTAGTACACCAACACTATACACAAGCAGAATAAATCCAAAGTGCATTTAATATACTATAAAAAGAAGTTATGTACTCAACATAACATTCCATCTGAGTAGGTAACTTCATTTGTCAGCAACCTGTGGGTATCGGATCCAACCTGGATCCAAGCCGGCAGCTTTCCAAGCTAGAGATCCGAGCTCCAAGCTCCTCCCCCTTACCCACAATACCCTGCTACCTCCTTCCAATCCTTAGATCGCATTTGCCCACCTATATAACCTCACAACGACCTGAAGAATCCTAACCTAAGGATTAACAAAGGACCTGAAAAACCATCCTAGGGTTCAGGTAATCAAAGAACCAGGTTAGGGGGAAGGAGGGAGGGTCGGTTGCTGACAAATGTAGTTACCTACTCAGATGGAACGTTATGGTGAGTACATAACTTCTTTATCTGAAGTAGTTAACTTCATTTGATCATCAACCTGTGGGACAGAGTCCCCAGCTACCAAAAAACTTTGGAGGTCATCAAGGAAGGCTATTCCGGAGCACTGCAGAGCCAAAAGCCACCCTTCCTCTAGACACTAGATCCAATTTATAGTGAGAGATAAAGGTATGAGAGGATGTCCAAGTAGCCGCAGAGCAAATGTCATTCAAGGGAACACTAGACCAGAATGCAGCAGATATAGCCATAGAGCGGGTAGAATGAGCATGAACCCCTATAGACTCTGGCAGGCCAGATAGTTTGTATGTGAGCAGAATGCAATTAGAAATCCATCTGGCCAGAGTCACCTGCGACACTGGCTTACCCAAGAAAGGTTTTGCAAAGTAAACAAAGAGCTGATCAGACTTGCGGAAGGCAGCTGTTCTGTGTAAATAAAAACATAACTGTCTATGAACATCTAACAAATGAAGTTTGTACTCCCCTTTGTTTTGATAGTTAGGGAAAAAAACTGGGAGATTAATGGACTGATTGATGTTTGCCTCGGAGGCCACTTTAGGTAGAAAAGATGGGTTAGTCCTGAGAGACACCCTGTCCTTATGCAAAACAAGATACGGGGGCTTAATACAGAGGGCCTGAAGCTCAGACATCCTTCTAGCTGAGGTAATCGCTACCAAAAAGGCAGTTTTCCAGAACAAGAATTTCAAATCAACAGAAGCTGCAGGTTCAAAAGGTGGTCCAGTCAGAGCCTGAAGGACCAAAGTTAGATCCCATGGAGGGATGGGGTTCCTAACAGGAGGTCTCAAGAGAAACGTACCTTTCAGAAAAGTCTTACAAATCTTGGTGGAAGCGAGGGGATTGAGATTGTCTCCAATGTGAAAATGGGAGATGGCAGCCATTTGAACCTTTACAGTAGAAGAACTGGCCCCTTGCTGAAAAATATGAGATAGGAAATCGAGCACTGCTGGGATGGGAGCAGTGAAAGGGTCCAAATTCCTATGAGACGGCCGCTTCCATTTACTATTGTAAACCTTCCTGGTAGAAGGCTTATGCGCCGCTACCAGGACAGATGTAACTGCAGATGAGATACCGGGAGTCCTAGCAACTAATGGAACTGGATCAACCAAGCTGAGAGCTTGAGATCTACCAGATTTGGGGGTTTCAATCCCGAAGGATAAGATATCAGATCCGGGATGGGATCCAAGATCCAGAGAGGAGCTATAAGATGAGACCGTAGGCACAGAAACCAAGCTTGATGAGACCAGAATGGGGCTATGAGGATAATCTTGTTCCCCAACCGACAAGCTTTCTGTAAGAATTTTGTCATCAACGGAAGAGGAGGATAACCATAAAGAAGAACGGGTGGTCAAGCATGAACTAGAGCGTCTCTGGGGCTTTCCCCCGGAGGGGGAATTAGAGTGAAAAACTTGCTGCACTCCGCGTTGGAAGGCGACGCGAAGAGATCGCAGCAAGGCTGACCCCACTTGCAGAAGATTTGTTTTGCTACTAAGGGATTCAGAGACCACTCGTAAGGCAAGAGGATAGTTTGACTCAGTTTGTCCGCTAGGATGTTGGACCGAGTCGGAATGTGCGTTGCTAACAGAAAATGGTTGGTGAATATCGCCCAATCGCAAACTCTCATGGCCTCTCGGCAAAGAGCGAAAGACCTGGTCCCCCCTGTTTGTTGATGTACCAGACCACTGACATGTGGTCTGACTGAACTGGAATAGTCCCTGGAGGGAGAAAGGCATGAAGGGCTTGTAACGCTAGAAGCACCGCCCTCATCTCCAGAACATTAATATGCAGAATGGTCTATGTCCGAGTCCACGTCCCTTGGACAGTTCTGCCCACGTAATGCCCCCCCACCCAAGGCGAGAATCGTCCATGGTCACTGTGGCTTGGGGTTGCGGCATAACAAACGGTGGTCCTTCCCGAAGCTCTCAAGATTGGAGCCACCATGAGGGAATTTCTGCAAACTCTGCTGAGAGGAATCAGCAAGTCCAATGGGTGGTGAAGGATGGACCACTGAACCTGCAAAGTCCACTGGAGAACCCCTCATGTGCAAGTGAGCTAAGGGCGTGAGATTGACTGCTGCTGCCATGGACCCTAAAGCTCTCAGGACTAACTCCGCTGAAGGGGCAGGTGACTGAAGTAGGGCTAAAACGTGTAAGGTCAAACTGCGAAGTCTGTCTGATGTCAAGAAGGCCTTGGTCTAAAGCGTGTCTATTCTGGCCCCTATGAACCCCAAGACTTGAACTGGTTGAAGGGATGACTTCTTGAAGTTTATGGTGAACCCCAATTGGGATGCTAGAAGTAGGAAGCAATCCCTGGCTAAGCAGAGTAGATGCCTGGTGGGGGCGGTAAGGAGCCAGTCGTCTAGGTAAGGAAAAACCTGTATTCCCTGAAGTCTCAGGTGGGCCGTTGCAACTGCCATGACATTGGTGAACACCCTGGGGGCTGTGGTGAGGCTGAATGGTAGGATCCTGAACTGGTAATGACTGGCCCCTAGCCAAAAGTGGAGGAACCTCCTGGATCGCCTATCCATGAGAATGTGATAGTACGCATCCTTGAGGTCTATGGAGCACATCCAGTCCTTCTCCTGGAGAAGGGGCAGAATGGATTGAAGCGTGACCATCCGGAATGTCTCCTTGGCAATGAAGAGGATCATTGTTGAAAGGTCGAAGATCGGCCTTAAGTTCCCCGTCTTCTTTGGCACCAAAAAGAACCTGTAGTAACTGCCTAATCCGGATTGTCCTGGGGGGACGTGCTGGATGGCTCTTTTTTCTAGCAGCTTTTTTACCTCTAAAGCTGCAGCCTCCCTCTGACTGAGAGGTACATCAGTGAGGCGCCTCGACTGAGGAGGCAGGTTTATGAAAGAGATTGAGAGATTGAGTAACCTTTGGATATTATTCGAAGCACCCAGCGAGCTGTGGTGATGGACTCCCATTGGGCCAAGTGCTTCGAAAAACACCCCCTGACTTCCTCCAGAGATGAGCAGTCAGGCAACCCCTCAGGGCTGCTGCGTGGGTCGGTCAGAAAAAGGTTCCCGCGACCCAAAATATTTCGGCTCTCCCTCTGCCTCTGGGCCGGCGTCCACCTTGTCCCCCTCTGCCTCTGAAGGATGAAGGGCCCGGAGCATAACGGGACTGCTGAGACTTCCGGAACCACATCTTCTTTTGTCCCCTTTGGTTCCTGGAAAAGGACCTTTGAGGAGCCGAGAAGCGGACTCCAATGGCAGTCAGCGTCTTCCCGTCTTTCTCGCTCTGAACCAATGTGTCGCGGATGGTCTTCCCAAACAGGACAGAACCGAAGGGTGCATTCGCGAAGGACAGCTTGAAAGGTTCCGCAAAGTCACAAAGCCAGAGCCAGGCGTGACGCCTTAAGGCGATGCCGGACCCGCTGGCTCTAGCGGCCCCCTCCGTGGCATGGGAAAGTAGCCACATAGACGTGTTTGAAACAGATTTCAGAGTGGCCATGCGAGCCGAGAAAGTCCATTTGTCCTCGGCCGACATGGACTCAGGGGGAGACTCAGCGTATTCTTTCACCAGATCCTGCTGAAGTCTAATTACATGGGCCAAATAATTCAGCGCCCTTATGGAAAAGGTAGCTGAAGCAAACATTCGCTTCCCGATACGATCCATCGTCTGAGACACTATCAGGGGGATGGATCGAGGAACTATCCTGGGCAAGTTCCTTCTTGGTGGCTGCCGCCACCATCATGGCATCTACCGGGGAACCCTTACTCCAAGCCGTCCTATCCTTATGGGGACTAAGAATCCCATCTGGCCTCCTGGGGATTGGCTCTACAGTGTCCGGTTCCTTCCACGCCTTGGTAGTGATGAGGTCAATTAAGGGGGTCGGCCGGAGGGGACACCTAAGAGGTAGATGGGCCTGCTAACACCTCCAGAACACCTACTCGTCCGAGGAAGGTTTTTGGGCTGACCCCCCCCCCTTTAGGCAAAGCATTTCCATAATGTCTGCAAAGGAGACGTCCTCGGGGGGGGTGAGCTGGGGGAACCTTCCCCTTCCTCCAAATCTGTGTCCTCCGTGAGGGACTCAGTGGAGTCCAAGTGCCTCCTCTTACACTTACGTTTGTGAGGGGCCTCCTCAGTGGGACTGTCTGAGGAGGGCTCATCAACAGGGTTGTGTTCCGCCAGTAGAATGGCCTGGGTCATCAACGCAGGCTGTCACTGGGACTGGACGATGGAAGACAGGCCCAGCTGCAAGGGAGTGAGGGCAGAATCCGAAGAAAAAGCAGGGGGGTCTCATACCGCTCGAGAGGACCCTCTCCACCATGTCGAAAGTAGAGGGTGAACCAATCTCTCTGGGCTCCGTGGTTAACACCCTCGGATCCTGCGAGGGGATCGGCGGAGCCGAAGCGCTCGGACCCGAGAGGGAAGTGTGTTCCGACCGAAACAGAGCCGAAGACACACTAGCCCCCTTGGATCCGACGTATGGCTCTCGGCCCCGAGAGCTTGGATTCGAAAAAGGATCTGACAAACTCCAGGGCATGGCCGGCTTCGAGGTAGCAATAACCATCGGCGCCGACTCCCTGATTCCGAGACTCCTCAGATCCGAAACCCAAAAGTGGATCGGAGAAGGAGCTAGTGGGGCTGAACTCCCCCCCCCCCCAGGGGGGGGGGAGGCAGCAGCACTCCCATCTGCAGTGGGGTTTGGAGAAAACGACGCATCATCCGGTCCATATCAGCATCGGAGGGGCTACAGGTCGACCTAGAGGAGGCCGCCGAAGCTGGCCGGCGCAACGACCTTGAAGATGGTTGGGCCTCCTCCTCCGGCTACATTGAGAAGTATGGAGAAGAGGGAAGGAAGGTCCGGAGACCTTCTGGGGTGAGGAGAGCAGCTTGGTAGGTGGGGCTGAGCCTGCCCGCCGCTTGTGGCTTCTGTGCCTCTCTTTCTCCCTCTCTCTCTCCTCTCTCTCTTTTCATCTCTCTCTTTCTCCCTCTCTCTCTCCTCTCTCTCTCTTCATCTTTCTCCCTCTCTCTCTCCTCTCTCTTTCATTTTTAGAGTCCCTCTCACCCCAGGAAGAAGTGGGAGGTTGAGTCCCAGCCAGGGGAGATGGGACAGGAGGCTGAGCAGCCGTGGCTGTAGCCACCAAGAGAGAGGATCAAGAAGCCAACTCCACGGGTAGGAGACACGCCTGAATCAGCTTAGTCCTCCTATCCCTCATGGCCCGGGGGTTAAAGGCTGCGCAAATTTGGCAGCCCGAGGTCAAATGTGGTACCCCCAGGCAGAGGACGCACTGAGTGTGACCATCCTCTGGGGAAAGCTTATGACCACACTCAGTGCACTTAGAAAAGATGGCCTTTGGGGCCTCAGCCATGATTTCTAAACAAAAAAACACACGCGATCACACAAACACCTAAGGGAAAGGGGTAAACTACGAGGGAATGGCAACTCTCAGGGGTTTAAACTAAGAAATTAAACTAACCACACACACCAAAAAACTAAGAAAGATTTTGACAAAAAAACTTACAAATCGCCTAAACACCAAGAGCTCGAAAAACTTGTGCTTGACAAAGCCACGGCAAATGAGATCTGGGGATTGGAAGGAGGTAGCAGGGTACTATGGGTAAGGGGTAGGAACTTGGAGCTCGGATCTCTAGCTTGGAAAGCTGCCAGCTCGGATCCAGGTCGGATCAGATGCCCACAGGTTGATGATCAAATGAAATTAACTACTTCAGATCATAAAATTTAAGCACATAAAAATTTTAATTTGTGATATATTTTGCTATGTCCACAAAGCAACAGGTTAAGTAAATTAGGCAAATTGCTTTGTTTTATTCATTTACTTATTCATTTTATTGATGCTTAAATGTTATTAATGTAGGATATATTTATTGAGTGGTTTGCTGTTGCTATCTGGCACTACGAAATTGTAACAAAAAGAATGTACCACTTTAAAAGTTTGTACAGCTGGGGAGGGGCTTGCGAGTGTTCCACTATGCATGCAACCTTTCAATGCTTGTCTAGCAATCATATGACTAGGTGGAGGGAAATTTAAACCCGTTTCCTGTGTAGGCTTTTTTCTGAGGAAGATGATCTATTCAATTAAACGAAAAGCTTTTTTATGCGCTTAAATTCTACGTTATAGTATATTAAATGCACTTTGGATTTATTCGACTTGTGTATGGTGTTGGTGTACTACTGGTCGGTTTGCCGGAGCAGATTCCATTGTGTGTGAGCTTACAGAAGTTTATCGTTCTTTCTTGAGTTTGTGTTTTGGAGTTTTGTGGACATGGAAACAGCTTTGGGTTCGGCACCAGTGCTTCCAGAAGTGGATAAGGTGAGCAAATTTATCATTGTTAATCCAAATGCTCACACAGAAGGTGGACAATTTATCGACCAGGTTAGACCAGGTAACAGAGTCACAGCAGGTTTTGCTTAGCCAAACCCCAGCTAATTTGAATAGTCCTGGTTTGCCTATTAACACAGGGCTGAGTACTTCTAGTTTACCTCCAACAGTTTTGGGTATTACTAAAACTGTTCAGTTGGAACAGATTCAAAGTACAGAACTTAATGATGGGACTCTCTTGGTCAGAAGAGTCACATCGACGCTAAACAAAGGAACTAATCAACAGCGAAAATCATCAGTCTAAGACGAACAGTTTTACTGGGGCTCCAGATTTGAATATTTGGCCTGCAAGACCTTTTACTTTTTCCCAACCACTACTCAACAATTTACCAGAGGAACCAGTTGAGTCTAATGTGGATTTATCGACAAAACTACACCTGCTTGACCAAAAACTGGTCAAGCTGAGGAAAATCCAGCTGGAAATAACCTATTTTCAAGAATGTAAACGGCTGAAGGCAATTCCTAAAGGCTTGAGGTATTGGCAATACCCAACAGGTCTAGCTGAAGGGTCTTCTTTCCATTCTGACCTTATTAGTCTGTTTTGATAAACACGGGTTTGAGCTGCTTGAGTTAATGTGTAAACATTACCAGGAGACAGCCAACAGTCTAGTTGGGGAAACTAGTTCATTGGATGACGACATTAAAAAGAATATAGACTTTCATAGATACCGTTTCGACTATGAACGGATTTTTAGTAGCACAGACCAATATGTCACTAAAATTAATACAGCTAAAGTCAAGAAATTAAATCGTGATTTGAGGGATTACAGGGAAGGTACAGCTTACCCAAGACCAGCTCTGGCACAAGGAAACTTTTTAGCCAGCCCCAATGGTTCTACGGGGGTGGCTCTCCATAGAGAAAACTCCAGGAACACTGACAATAACAACCAGAACTTCGAGGAACCACTGCCTGAACAAGTACAACGGAGTGAGTGGTTGGCTAACAACTCCAACTCACAATCAGTCATCCTAGGTGGATTTTCAGAACAGAGGCTCCAACCATGCACCCCTCTTCCGGGCCACAAAGCCAGGAACAAAATCAAGAACCAATGGAACTAGGTATGGATTGTAGTAATATTACAGTAATCCAGCCTCGTTCTTGTGAGGTTATTTACAACATTAACTCTGATTTTAAAATTTTCAACTATTCAGGGACTGCTTTTCCTCCTAACTTGGTGGAACTGTTAGCAAAGGGTTCTTCCTTTGCTCCTTACAGACGAGCGGACATTGCTAAGACTCTCATTGAATTCAAAATGTTTGTAAGAAAACTTAATTTGCATGTACTTTTGGGGGATTACACTGGTATGAGTAGTGATTATCGTATACCTAGTATCTACCATCCTCCAATACATCCAACAATAGCACTTTTCGATCAACTATGCGAGTTGGACCTACGTCACGCTTTGGGTGACTCCCATTTACAGGCAACCCACCCTTTTAACATCAGAAAAGAGGAACAGTTTTTATTGGAGTCTTTCTGCAGTTTGCCAGTTAGAATCATGCAACCTGACAAGGATGGGGGTTAGCAGTAATGAGTAACGAAGGTTACATCACAAGGATGACTCTGACACCTATGAAGAGGTAACAAGGAATGAGCTTAACGTAGGCTACTCTAGGATTAGGTCTTATATTCAAGACATGTTTATTAAAGCAAGAATAGACATTAAATTATACAATTATCTCACCATGCCGGCCCCCCAGGATTCCCATTTTATTCGGAATCCCTAAGGTCCATAAGGGCCTACACAATCCTCCTATGTGCCCACTAGTGAACGCAAGGAACAGCATTACATACGCTAGTGCTAAAGTGGTTGATAATATTCTGAAAAAATATGTCAAAAGTTTAATCCAGATCTCCAATTCGTGGTCCTTTTTGGAGAACGTCAACAAAATACCTTTTAGAGAGGAGTATAATTTCCCTCACAGTTGATGTTAAGGACCTTTACTCTTCTATTCCTCATTTAGAAGCAGTGGAGTGGGTGACCTTTGTGATAAGAGTAAAAGGGGCCTCCTGTTCAGAAATCCAACTCATAGGGGAACTATTAGATATAATCCTGTCCCATAACTATGTGACCTTTGATAATAAATATTTTCTTCAGAAGATAGGTGTGGTCATGGGCTCCCCATGTGGAGCTAGTTTAGCTAACCTGGTCATGGCGTACTGGGAGAGGGAGTTTGTCATAACAAACCCTAACATCCAGGGAAAAAAAAATTATTTTAGACACGTTTCCTGGACGATATTTTTATTATTCTAAAGGGAGACACTGAAGTAGCCCAGGAGTTAGTCGAATTCTTTAACTCAACGACTAGGTTTCTTAAATTTACTTCGTGCTTTGCTCAAGACAGAATATCCTATCTTGACGTACACTTGATTAAAGACAGTATCAACAAGTGTTACTTGGCTAAAATATTTCGTAAGGAAACTTATTCTAACACCTTCCTTCAGTTCTCCAGTTGCCATCCTTTTTCACAGAGAAAATCTGTGGTCAAGGGGCAACTGGTTAGGGCTGTGCGAATGATCACTACAGACGCAGACTTTAGGGATGAGTGTAACTTCATGAAAGATTTGTTTTTAAAAAGAGGGTACCCTTTGAACTTGATTCTGGATTTGGTGGATGAAGTTCAGTCAAAAAGAGACAGGGGAATTTATTTACCCATACTTAATCAGAATACAGTACACCAGACAAATACAAGTCGGGTTGTAGAAGGCATAAGTCCTTATAGTTTTATTCTAACATTTAGCTTGGATGCTAAAACAGTGACAGCTATAGTTCAGAAAATTTGGAATTTGTTTATGAATGACGTAGCATTGAGGAACAAACTCCAGGGTTACCCCACTATAGTTTATAAACGGTGACCCAATCTAAAACAGTTACTGGAGAGGAAACAGAGGAAGGTAGGAAGTTTGTTAGGTATGTCTAAGTGTAACGTGTCTGTATTGTAAGTATATGGAGACAGGACACACTTTTGAGGTGAAGGGTAGGAGGTACAAACTAGGGGGTAAATTCAACTGTCAGAGTAAACAGGTGTTCTATCTAGCAAGGTGTTCCCACGATCCGGTCTTCTATATTGAAAAGACCGACAGAAAATTGCGAGAATGAGTGTATGAACACACATACACTATAGGGAGACGTAAAGGAGATAACACCCTTGCAAGACACATAATGGACCACCCATCCCATAGTTTTACCTTTCGAGTTATAGATCAAGTCCCTATGGATAATAGGGGGGGGGGGCCCTGAGTCTTTGATTCTGGAACGTTGTGAATTAATCTGGCAACTAAGACTAGATGCTTGTCACTACCCAGGCATCAATGAGTTCCATCATGTGTACTTTGAGACTGAAAAGTTTGAGGAGATAAATAATAATTTTCAAACATACAGTTTCTTTTGCACAATAATGTGAGGATGATTTCGCTTCATAAAAAGTTTATCATAAATTAATATAATTCATTATATTAATTACAAATTTATTTTTTATAGTAGAGTTTTTCATATTAAAACGTTAGGACTATGTAATATTGTTTAAACATATACATACACATGACTTTTATGGGTTTACCAATTTTTAATGTGTCATTTGATTTTTTAGTTTTTAATTTGTGATAAATTTTGCTATGTCCACAAAGCAACAGGTCAAGTAAATTAGACATATTGCTTTGTTTTATTCATTTACTTATTCATTTTACTGATGCTTAAATGTTTTTAAAGTAGGATATATTTATTGAGTGGTTTGCTGTTGCTATCTGGCACTATAAAATTGTAACAAAAAGAATGTACCACTTTAAAAGTTTGTACAGCTGGGGAGGGGCTTGCGAGTGTTGCACTATGCAGGCAATCTTTCAATGTTTGTCTAGCAATCATGTGACTAGGTGGAGGGAAATTCAAACCCCTGTTTCCTGTGTAGGCTTTTTTCTGAGGAAGTTGATTTATTCAATTCAACGAAAAGCTTTTTTTATGTGCTTACACTCTGTGTTATAGTATATTAAATGCACTTTGGATTTATTTGCCTTGTGTATAGTGTTGGTGTACTAGTCGGCTTGCCTGATCTGATTAAATAAAGCACAAAACCGACAGCAAGGTACGTTGTGGTTGGGGCCTAGGCAAGGAATACAGTACAAATGAAAATCTTTATGAGGTATTTGCTTTCCACAAGTAATACAATTATTAACTTTTACTGATATTGGTAAGGAGCAAGAAAAAGTTTCCCCAACAGGGTACTTCGCTTTAGTTGAAGACTTTGGTTCTGAAACTTAAAAACAAAAATTTCAGGAGTCTGCCGACCAGCACTTGCGAACTGCTTCAGGCACCGCACGGCAAGAAAGACTGATGTAATGGCGTCAGCTGCATGTTTTATACCCAGGACCACCTGACGTCATTGGAAGAAGGGACAGCAACCGACGCAGGACCCAAGACTTGTTAATCAGGCCGACTGAGGGCTACCTGCAAGCAGATAACCCAAATGTAATTACTGCAACAGTGAAACACGAAGATCATTACTTATTCCCTGTAAAAAGACCTCATTCGTCTCTGCTATAGACTGATTAAAATACAAACTCCTCCACAAGGTAAAACATGTTATCTTCCTTAAAGTCAGAAACTTCTGGGCTTCTGAATCTGTAGAAGAAACCGGCCTCTGTTAAAATCAGATCTGGTTTCCTCAGCAATTTCTCCACAGGATATGCCCACCTGTAATGTCTTCTGGGCATCATGATTCACAGCCTATAGTGCTTGCATTTCTAAAGTAAGAAAACCAGCTAACTGTAATAACCCTCTTACATTAAACGATATTTTATCTTTTATTATTTTATAGTAGTCCCTGTGGAAGAAAACCAAATTGGATGGACATCTGACTAATTCTCTTACTATGAATATTCCATTCTCCTGGAGTGCCCACCAGCTCTACACAACATGCTGCTCCTTTCCCCGGATCTGACAATGGAACAGTCAAACAGGAAGTGGTTGACCCTCCAATTCGTGGTGGCCAAAAGGACACCATCAGAAGCCTGAAAGGTATGCGAGTGGCCTGAGAAACAACTGATGGCCACTACAGTTTCACCCACTATCAGCTGAAGTATATTTATTTCCAGTTTGATTACCGGGGAAGGCCACTGGGCCCAGAGAGCCCGTTTTCAGTGGAGGCCGGGGTAGAAAAGCTCCAAGAAACAGATTACAGTAAATATTGCAGTCCAATAAAAAATAAAAGTACAAGTACAAATACATATCAAATAATGCAAACAGTGGTTAATATTGCCCACAGTGGAAAAATATCGTGCAGACACATTTTAACAAATTCACACAGTTAAAGTCAAAAGCTATTTACAAAGTGTGAGAGATTGTATGGGAATTAGCTATAGAAGCTTACAGCCAGCTATAAGGTAATTAGGAACTCAGGAGGATACCCTCCCAGGGTTTTTTTTTTTTTTTTTTTTTTTTTTTTTTTTTAAGAGTTCTAGGTAGGGAGAATGCAGTTAGATTTCCATTTGGAGGAGAGGTAGGTGTAAAGCTGAGTTTTGAAGTTTTGTGTTTGACATTGTCCTTGGTGTGGAAGGGAGTTTCATTTCTTACCTAAGGAAAAGGAGAGGAGAAATTGTTCAGCAACACGTTTAAGTTTGTGGACAGTAATTAAGTTATGTTGTTCAGATCTGAAAGTTCTATTTGGGGTGTATGGGGAAAAGATGTTAGAGCGGGGCATTTGGTTGGATTAAATATTAGTCTGTGTGCTGCAGTGAGCTGGAGGAAGTCCAGGCAATTTGTGAATTCTAACCAGTTGAGGGACTGGAGGGTAACACAGTGATGAGTGGAATGTTTGTCTTTGGTGGCAAATTTAGAAATTTTGTTATAACAGCTTTCAAGTTCAGAAGTGATGGAAGAGGGATAGGTTAGTTAGTAGCGGGGCGCCACACAGAAGGGAGGGAAGAAGGTAAGAGGAGACCAGAGTATGCCTGGTAGAAGTAGAGGAAGTGTTTTTTCCTGTATAGCATACCTAGTTTTTGGTGGGTTTTCTTTATATTTTTCCTGAATATGGCTGTCGAAATGAAGGTGCTCGTCTATAATTACACCAAGTAGCTTGGCAAAAGAAAAAACTTCGATCAGGGAGTTGCTTTGGCTAAGGACTTGGAAGGAATTATTATCAAAAGAGAAAGATTTTGAGGGTGTGAATAGCAGTATTTTAGATTTAGCATTGAGAGAAATGTGATTATGGCACATCCAGATCTCAGTAGTTGAGAAGGCATTCTGAGTTTTAGACAGGAGTTCAGGGAGGTTAGAGGCAAAACAGACAAGTGTAGTCTCATCTGCATATTGGATGACTTTGGCATTAGGAATAGCAGAGTGAAAGTTACTGGTAGGGGTGGGTAAGAAAGGTGAGGTGCTTTTTTTTCCATTTCACAGCCTGAGCTCTATCTGACAGATAGCTTGAGAACCAGGAAAGTGTTTCTGGGAGAGATTTAGGTTTGAGAGGTGACTTAGCAGATGCTTATGGGAAACGGTATTGAATGCTTTAGAGAGATCTAGGAGGACTGTGGATACTAAGTTCCCAGGCTTGATTGACAGTTTATAAGAATGAGAGTAGAATTGTTATGGTGCTATATCCTGGTCGGAAGCCATGTTGGGTAGGGGTAAGTTGTTTTTTAGTCAGAAAAGGGATAAGTTGAAAGTGGATGCATTTCTCTAGGATTGTGGAGATTGGAGAGAGAAGAGCTATAGGGCAGAAGTTTGAAATGTTACTGTTTTTGCCTCCCTTGTGGAGAGGAAGAATAAAGGCAGAGCTTAAGGACATAGGATTTCTTTTTGAATCTATTAATTAGGATACCAACTGGGAGACCTATATCATCAGCAGCAGACTTAAAGTAAGAGGGGATGTTTGTCAGGTGCATTGGAGCAGGGTTTAAGTTTGGATAGAAGTCTTTTTATGTAGTTAGTGGAGACAGGTTTAAGCTCAAACATATGGGGGAAATTATTTGCGGACTTAGATGAGGTGGAATATAGGAAAGATGGGTTGTTGTTGGAAAACGTTTTTGTTAGGTTGGATATTGACTCTATAAAGAAAGAGTTGAATAGTGAGGCTAATGCAAGGTCAGATTTTCTTTGGTCTGGACAGGGGTTATTTTTGGAGTCTGGGGGTTGAGGAGTGAGTTTATGGAGTTCCAAAAAGCTTAGTGCAGTAGGATTTGTTTGTCTTTGAAAATCTTTTTTTTTTTTGCAAAGTTATGGAGCTGTGTATATTGGAGAAGGGTTTTGAGAAGTTTATTCTTTTTGTAAAGCTTCCAGGATTTATCTCTTTGATGCATAATTGGTTTTGTTTCTTTGGTTAGCCAAGGGGCAGTTATAGTTTTTATTTATTTTTTCCTTGGTGAAGCTACGGAATTCAAAGCGTCTAGGAAAGTAGAATTAAAGTGGTCTATGGCTTTATCGAGTGGAAGGGTTTTTAAAATGTTCCACTTCATTTGTTTGAGATAGTTAGAGAAGGTTCTGGGGTCAAACTTACTAAGGTTGCGAGTCTGAAGATACTGATGTTGGTGTGGATGGGAGGTGGTTGCACAGTAAATGAAAGCTGGGAGGTGGTCATTAACAGAGTCAGGGATGGTGCCAGACTTGGTAATTTTATTTGGGTGGGTGAATAAGTTAGTCAAGAGTGAATCCTTAGGGATTTGTTTTATTGGGTCTGGTGATGGAGTGGGTTACTTGAGTAAAGTTAAAGAGATTAATGGACAAGGAGGGTATGGGACTCATGATTTTATTCCAGTCGATGTTTACATCGCCTAGTATGTAAGCTTCAAGGTTAATTTCAGCTGAGGCCCACTGGAGTACGTCTTCAAGGGTTGAGACATTATTTCTGGGTGGGATATAAAGGGCGAAGATACAGATGCTTTTGTGATTATTCATTTTTAATAGACAGACTTTTAGTTCTGCATTGGTGAATTTAGAAACGGGGTTTGGTAGGGGAATTAAGGTAAGTAGACTGGAATGGGTTAATGCAATGTCTCCTCCTTTTTTCTTTGGGTGGTCACATCTAAGAGTGTGAAATCCAGTGGGTAGGATTTCAGAGTCAGAGGTGTGGGGTTTGAGCCAAGTTTCAGAGATGGCTACAATATCAGGTTGGTTATGACTTAGGTGTCAAAATGCTGAGAGTAGGATAAACAATTTAATAAAACACAAAAACAGATATATTTAGGTTAGCGCTTTCACAGCTGCCTGCTTCCTCAGACCTTAATACAAATTGATTCATTTGTATTCGGGTCTGAGGAAGCAGGCAACTGTGAAAGCACTAACCTAAATATATCTGTTTTGTGTTTTATTAAATTTGTTTATCCTACTCTCAGCACTTTGATGCCTTGTTTTTATTCATAAGTATTTATATTTTTGGGTTTGCGGGTCCCACTGCATTCTATTTCATATATAGTGGTTATGACTTCGTCATGCTTGAAACAGATGTGCTTTGTTGTTGAAACTCTGGGCATTGAGTGTGAAAACTAAGTGTACTGTAGGGGGATGAAAGTTTAGAGGAAGGGGGAGGGTAATTGTTTGTAGGTGGGTTAGGTCCAGGGTTGGGGTGAAAGTCTCCAGCTTAGTTGAGGTTATTGAAGGAAGTTATTTGTGTGGTTTGGTTTGGATTTAGGGTATTCTGGATGGTTTAGTATTTGTTAAAGAGTAAGTGTCTCAGCAGTAGTGGAAGTAATTTTAGGATTAAAAAGGTGCAGAGGGTTGGGCTGAAACAGAGAGGAGGAGATGGAAAAGAAATGATTATTTGTGTGAGGGAGGAGATGGTTTTGTTTGGGAGTATGGTAAGGAGTAGAGCGTGGAAGCTGATTGGAGGTATAGGAGCTGGCATGGTATAAAGTTGTTAGGGGTAGTAGGAGGGAGATGGGGGTTCGGAGTGTTAGGAACAGTAAGGAAAGCATGGTCAGAAAAAGGTAGTTTAATATAGGAGGCTTTGCAGTTGGAGAGAAGAAGTAGGGAGTAGTGAAAGAGTGATGTATTTAATTAGTGATGCAATTAATTACTGTGGGTGAAAGGAGGATGGGTATAAAGTTGTTAGGGGTAGTAGGCGGGAGATGGGGGTTCGGAGTGTTAGGAACAGTAAGGAAAGCATGGTCAGAAAAAGGTAGCTTAATATAGGAGGCTTTGTAGTTGGAGAGAAGAGGTAGGGGGTAGTGAAAGAGTGATGTATTTAATTAGTGATGCAATTAAGTACTGTGGGTGAAAGGAGGAGGGAAAGGCTTTTACTGGATGGTTGACTATGGGTGAAAGGAGGAGGGGTAAAAAGAGGAAAGTTTTGACTAGATGGTTGTCTTGAGTGGGTGGAGAGTGGTTGAAAAAAAGTATGAGTAGTGGAGGGCAAGTAGGAATTGGGGGCAGGGTAGGGGAGCAGAATGAGCCCACAGTATACAATGAGTGCATGGCAATGGCAAAGGCTCCTTGGTAAATACTTAATTCTAAACACAGCAAAAGCTGAACCAGAAGCATTGGAATATTTGTAGTGGCAAAAGAGATGCCAAAAGCATTAAGTGTTGTTGGAATGAACTGGTCAGAAGGGAAGCTGTCACGGAGTGTCCAAAAGCAGCACATTCACACTTCTTATCTAAGCTCCTTTACAAAGTAAAAGCACAAGCAACACTCAAATTCCCTGGCATTCTCCTTTTAAAGGCGGAAATACACTAACAGAAGAAAGAACATGACATGTAGGTTATTATCAAGAATTAAACAAACACTACACTGCTAAAACACATTCTTGCCAATCCCAAAGTAAAACGTTGAGTCACATGATGCACAGTTAACACGAGCAGTACAAATTTAAAAAATGTAACTCCAATGTAGTAAAATAAGAAGTTATGTCTTACCATAACGATCCATGTGAATTGTTCATCTCGCCTTTGTTCTTACACACGGGTTTGGAGCCGATCCTCGGCTCCAAGTCGACCGCATCACTAGCTCGCATCTTCGAGAAAGCTCGAGGCACAGTAATATCCCATGATCTTCTGGTACTAACCCTCAGATCTAGTTTGCTATACTATAAGAATCCCTTTTTGAACTGTGTCTAGAACACTTAAACAGATACTACAAAGTGTCTGGAACCCTACTGCCAAGTAGAGGATAAAAGATGCCATTACTGATGCACAATAACATGCCAACCATACCTAGAAAAGGCTGAAAAGGAATCTAGTTGAAAACCGTTCTCCCAGGACGGGGGATGGAGGGGGGGAATGTAAGAACAAAGGCGAGATGAACAATTCACATGGATCGTTATGGTAAGACATAACTTCTTAATGTGAAATTGTTCAATCTCACCGTTTGTTCTTACACACGGGTAGCGTCCCTAGCTCCTTTTTCCCGGGTGGCTCAGGACATCGCCCTGTCCCTGGAGCTCTTGTCTAGCTTGTAGTGGGCGATAAAGGTATGTGGTTTTGCCCAAGTTGCCGCTGCACAAATGGTATCTAAAGGCAAACGAGCGGTATGGGCTGAAGAGGTAGCAATCGCCCTTGTAGAATGAGCTCTGGGTTTGAAAGGGAGTTGCTGTTTGGATTCAGCATATACAAAATTTATGCAATCTGAGAGCCATTTGGATAAGGTAACCTTCGTTACTGCCTGTCCTTTTCTTTGGTCAGCATATGAGACAAATAGTTGATCTGACTTTCTGTACTCTTTTGTCCTATGTAAGTAAAATCTTAGTTGTCTGTGAACGTCCAACTTGTGCAATGTGTATTCTAGCTTATTGGAATGATTTTTAAAGAAGGTAGGTAGTTCGATAGATTGATTGATGTTCTGAATCAAACAAACCTTCGGAAGGAAGGATGGATGTACGGGGGTCGGATAGATAGAGCCTGTAACTCTGAAACTCTTCTGGCGGAAGTGATGGCAACCAGGAAAAGTGTTTTCACCGAAAGAAATTTTAACGGAGTTGTGGTTGCTGGTTCAAAAGGGGGCAACATGAGTTGTGACAGCATGAGATTAAGATTCCAAGGGGCTACTGGATTACGAAAGGGGGGACGGAGGTGAAACGTACCTTTCATGAAGGCTTTACAAAACCTGTGGGACATAAGAGAACCATCCTCACGGCCAATATGAAAATTGGATATAGTGGCCAGTTGAACCCTTACAGTGGATGTTGATGCTCCTTCTTGAAAAAGTGTGGTGAGGAAATCTAGTATCTTGTGTACTGGAGCCCCGAATGGATCTATACCTTGCTTGGAGGCCCAGTGCGCAAAACGGTTCCATTTGCTGATGTACAATTTTCTTGTAGATGGTTTGTGAGAAGATACAATAATTTGTTGTACTGCAGGGGATAGTAACTCCGACCTGGCTAAGATGGGAAGTGGAGCAGCCAAGCTGTCAGTTTGAGGGACTTGAGGAAGGTGTGAGGAACTCCCGACGAATGTGTCAACAGGTCTGGCTCTGGGTCCAGTATCCATGGTTCCTCCACTTGATGAGATTGAAGGAAAGGAAACCAGATTTGTCTAGGCCAGAATGGGGCTATCAGTATTATGGTCCTGTCCAAACGTTTGGCTAAAAACTTGGGAATTAGTGGAACAGGAGGAAAAGCGTAAAGGAGACCCGGGGGCCAATCGTATACCAGTGCATCCCTGTGGACACCCCCTGGGGGGGGGGTAACAGGGCAAAGTGGCTTCTGCATTTGGCATTCAATGGGGATGCAAACAGGTCGCAGCAAGGCTGGCCCCATCGGTGGAAGATCTCTTCCGCCACTTGAGGTTTGAGGGAACACTCGTGAGGGAACAGGATGGCTCTGCTCAACCTGTCCGCGATTACGTTGGAGTCCCCGGGATGTGCGTTGCTATCAGAAAACGTCCAGTGGACTTTGCCCATTGCCAAATTCTGAGGGCCTCTCTGCATAATGGGTAAGATCTGGTTCCCCCTTGCTTGTTTACGTACCAGACCACTGACATGTTGTCTGTCTGAACTGTCACTGTTCCCCGAGGTAAGGACTTGTGAAAGTGTTGCAACACTAGAAACACTGCCCTCAGCTCTAGAACATTGATCTGCAGATTGTGCTCCAAGTTGGACCATTGACCTTGGACTGTTTGTCCCTGAAAGAATCCCCCCCACCCTATCAGGGAAGCGTCCGTGGTTAGAGTTGCTACCGGACTGGGTAAGACAAAGGGTCGTCCTAGTGTTAGCTCTTGACTGTGTAACTACCACAAGAGATCCTTCTTGCAAGAATTCGTGATCAAGATTTCGTGAGATAGTGGAAGCTGTAGATACGACCACTGGGCAAATAGCATCCATTGAAGAATCCTCATGTGTATCCTGCCTAAAGGAACTACAAGAAGGGAGGCTGCCATCAAGCCTAACACTCTTAATATTTGTCGTGCAGGGACTCTCTTGTTGTGAAGGAGCGAAATTTGATGCCTGAGGTCTGATACTCTTGGTGGGGGGAGAGTAACGTGAGCCAGGGAAGTGTCTAGCTGTGCTCCTATAAATAAGATACGCTGTGACAGCGATAAGACAGATTTTCCAAAATTCACCGTTATGCCTAGTGAAGAGCAAAGACTGATGGTGTAGTCCCTGGCTTGTAGAAGACGACACTCGGTGGTGGCGGAAAGGAGCCAGTCGTCTAGATAAAGAAACATCCGGAATCCGTTTCGTCTCAAGTGAGACGCTACTACTGCCATGCAGTTGGTGAACACCCTGGGGGCTGAGGTGAGACCAAAGGGCAGAGCACGAAACTGGAAATGACTGGCTCCCAGCCGGAAGCGCAAGTGATCTCTGGACGCCCTGGCCATTTTGATATGGTAGTATGTGTCTTTGAGATCTATAGAGCACATCCAGTTGCCCTTTTGCAGAAAAGGGAGGATTGACTGAAGCGTGACCATCCGGAACTTTTCCTTTTTCACAAAGGTATTTAACTTGCTGAGGTCTAAAATTGGCCTCCAGTCCCCTGTTTTCTTTGGAACTAAAAAGAACCTTGAGTAAGTTCCGGATCCTATTTGGTCCGCTGGGACTGGTTGGATGACTCTGTTTGAGCAAATTTCCTATCTCTATGGTTGCTTGGTCTCGCAGACTGGGTGGAATGTCTGGGAGTTTTTTGGAGTTGGGTGGCATTTTTATGAAGGGGATGTTGTAGCCTCTGGTAACTATGCTTTTTACCCAGTAATCTGATGTAAGATTTAGCCAGGCCTCTGGGTATAAAGCCAAGCGACCCCCGACTGCCTCCAGAGTAGGACAGCCGGGCCTGCACTCAGGAGTGCTGGAAGGGTTTTCCAGAGAAGGCCTCTCTGTCACCCTGATTTTGCGGACCCCCCCTCTGCCGGCTGGGCGGCGTCTTCCGTTTCTTCCCCCTCCTCTGCCTCTGGAGGGGGCGACACTTTGGGTGTGTTGAAAAGATCCCAGAGTCTTAAGGAACCACATCTTTCCTCCTCGTTGCCCTTTAGGGTAGGGTCTAGATGGAACGGAAAAACGGACCCCTACGGCAGACAGGGTCTTCCCTTCTTGTTCACACCTCGTGAGAGTCTCCTTTACTTTGGGCCCAAACAAGGAGGCACCATCGAAGGGGGCGTTGGCAAAGGAAGACTTAAAGGCTTCCGCAAAGGAGCATAAGCGCAACCAGGATTGTCTTCTCAGGGCAATCGCTGAAGCTGCCGCTCTACTCGATCCTTCGGCTGCGTATGAAATCAGCCTCATGGACGAAGTGACTATGGAATTTAGGGTGTTAAGTTGCGCTGTCACTTTCTCGGCGACAGCAGCATCTGTGTGTCCCTGGAGAGCATCTCCTAATTCCTTAATGAGATTTCTCTGTAAATGCGTGAAATGCGTAAGGTAGTTGAGCGATCGGATGGAAAAAGTTGCCGAACTAAATATGCGCTTCCCATATCTGTCCATTGTCCTAGAATCCTTATTAGGAGGATGGACAGAGGAAGATGATTCAGACAACTCTTTCTTAGTGGCCGCCGCCACCACCATAGTATCTACGGGAACTCCTTTTGTAAGATAGGCTTTATCTTGGGGAGCCATCATGTATTTATTTGGTTTACGGGGGACTGGTTCTACTGTATCAGGTGTTTCCCAAGCCCTCCGAGCTATAAGATCCATGAGACTGTCAAAGGGTGGAGTCACCCAGGAGGTAGAAAGTTGAGCCCCAAATGCCTTCAGTAATTCCGATTCATCCACAGAAGGGGTAAGGGTTTGCCAGTCCCCTCTTTGCTTCAGGATTTCCAAAATGTCTGCAAATGAGACATCCTCAGAGGTGGACCGTGGGAACCCTTCTGTTTCATCTAAATCAGTATCAGACGTGAGAGATTCCTGAGGGGAATCTATGTGCCTCCTCTTGCACAGTCGTTTCCTCGGAACATCCTCAGCGGGAGCTTCTGGGGATGCATCCAAGGAACCAGAGTCGCCCTGTGGGGACTTCTGAGGCATTGGGTCTCGACGCTTAGTAGGAACCGAAGGCACAGAAGCAGAACGCGGACCTTTTGGGGAAGGAGATGAAGATACCGATGAAGTATGTGTCTGATTAGACAAGACCTTCCTCATGATGTCAAAGGCACCGGTGCCCCGACCCGATCCAAAGAAGTTTTGTTGATGGCCAAGCCAGATACATTACAGGAGTTTTATAACCGAAGTTCACTCATCTGATGCTGGAAAATCAGAAGTGTGTGCACTATAAGCCAACACCAAGCATCTTCTGTACTCCAGGGTTTTTACTTCTGTGGTAGCAAGGAAAAAGCACCACCTTCTATAAGCCTCCATTCACCTTCTGTGCACCTCTGAGCAAGTCACTTACCTAGACAGTGCTCTGAAGTAACTGAAACAGTGCACTAGCATCTTCAACCGTCTCATGGGCTGCATGCTTAATTAACTATGGACAAGTTCCTCCTGGGAAATTTGGATGAAAGCACCCTTTAAGAGGAACACAAAGTACGGATCCGTATGTACACAACTGTGATCTAAAACCAGAATATGCACTAGGAATTCGATTTACCTCAGAAGCCTTGCCTTAAGCCTTAATAACCATTTTACTCAAGTACAAAATGAGCATTTTGAAATTCTAAGGCCATAACTGCCACAGTTGGAATGGTGGATTTAAAAGCGCAAATATGGAAAAATATCTAAGGACGACTTAAAGCTACAACATCAAGGTTTGTGCCAAGACTTCTACAGGAACTCCAGTTTATTTTTCCATGTTCAGACTTAAGACTGTCTAGTAAACACCAAGCTGAAGAAGCTTGCTAATGAGATAAGGCCCTTCAAAGAAGTCAATTTCTCGCACAGGATTGTGTAGATGTGGAGTAAAACTGCAGAGCGTTTGGAGGGGAAAGATCCCCACAGAAGTGTGTTCAGCAGACTTATTCCTCCACAAAGGTCGTGTGTGCTAGTATTTCATTAGCCTAGTACACACCTATGAACCTATGCAGAACACAGCCTGGGTTATTATCAGGTCCCATGGAAGCTATAGTCTTGGCTTTGGACAGTGCAGTTTTTACCTGTGTAGCCATTATAGGGACTTGGCATTCCTCAGGTATTGTGATAGGCCTTTACTAGGCCATTAACCTAGTACACACCTATGAACCTATGAAGGACAAGCTTTCACGGAGGCTTAAGCTGATCCCGGCTGATAGAAAAAAATCTACACAGAGAAGTAAATTTACTTCACAGCCAGTAAATTCAAGCTTCAGTTTGGCTTCTTTTACAACAAACAAAGCATCTGCACATCTACTACAGAACTCCCTGACTGCAACATTTCTTTTCAACTTGCCAAAGGCATGTAAAATAGCAAACACAAGTTAACGCTTCTGCATGTCTTTACCGTTATTTGGTATCTGAGCTAGCAGTCCGTTAAATTACTTGTTAGCAAGGCTTGCATCTTCTTCTCAGTTATTGTTTGCAAAAGCTCATGTAAGACTAAGGAGACATCTGCGACTACCACACCAACACTATTTTATCTATTGTTAGCCAATTTAATTTGGCCTAGGAATGAGTCTGCAAGTCCCCAAGTAATAACTAAGCATTTTTAGTCCATAATAAGCAATGTATATTATTTTAAATGGGTCTCCCTACCATCAAATGTGCTAAAGTTGCTTGCATAGACTACCCCCCCCTTCATTCCCCTCCAACACCTATCGTCACTTACATTTATTCCCTCTTAACTACTCCCAGAATTTGTTACATATGACCCAGCCCTTAAACACACATAACTATTTCTGAGGTGGAGTTATAAAACTGGTCCAACAGCTTTTGTGTTATCTGACTGCTTCAAGGCTTGCTGATTTAAAAATGGTTTCCGTTTGTAAATTCTTGCATACACTGTTGGAAACTCCTGGTGTTCTAGCTGGTGTGATTCTCAAACAATCTGGAAATATATCGCTGATTGATAAGTATATTTCTTGGCATTTTAACCTTTCAGAGTTCTGCATTGTCTTACTTTTGCCTGACAGAATTATCTTATGTATTTTCTGGCATTGTTTTATGTTTCTCATCTGTCCTGAAACTGTCCCCCCCCCAATCACCTTTTTCTTGTAGAGTTGTTATAGTTGGTGGCTTTGCAGTTGCCCACCCCTACTGTAAATTTGATCTGGGACACCCCTCCCACTCTGGTGTTCACTCTACTTAATACAGAGAGAACATTTCAGAAAGCCAACCCACTTAGGTTCTTAATCTCTGCTCCTCCTTCCTCTCTCCTTGAACTTTAGTAAAAAAAATGCACTTAATTTTGCTTTGCCTCTTCTTAAAAGTACTAAATTGTATTTATTCTGCTGCATTTATTACTGCTTGGTAGTAGCCTGACTAAACTGTAACTGTTATTCTAAGCCTTTCGGTTTAAGCACTTGGGCTTCAGACCAGTTGTTTTACATTAGGAAGGTTTGTGGTCTGTACTGTTGCGGCAGGACAGGTAGCTTACATCCTTCTAAATTGGGAATTGCTGATTGAAGGCTCAGTGTCTGTTATTCTAAAAGTGTATTAGTTCTGGTTTAAGCACTTGGGCTTCAGGCCAGTTATTTTACATTAAGAAGGCTTGTGGTCTGCACTCTTGTAGGAGGAGAGGTTAGATTCTGCCCTTCTGTGCTGGGAATTTCTGGTTAAAGGATTATTATTGTGCCTGCTTATCTTAACTGTTTCTTTCTGAAATTAGTGCGCCTTGTTTGCTGTAGCACAGACTAGATTCAGGCATGCTGAATCTAGCTTTGTTTGTATAACTTGAGCACTAATCCAGGCCATCTTTTTTGGAGAAGGTTTCCCTGCTCTCTAGCGGCAGGAGTGTGCAGTTAGAACTCGTCTGACTGAAGACTGCTGGACCAGGGCTCAGTTTTGAGCTTTTTTTACTGGTTAAGTGGGTAATTTGTTTAAATCAGTTTGTTCGATTTCTACTGTTATATTTAAAAAAAATTGCACTTTATTCATCTGCTTTTACTGCATTTGTGTTTCTTCCTACTTTATTGCATTTATTCTGCTGCATTTATTACTGCTCGTTAGTAACCTGATTAAATTGTAACTGTTATTCTAAGCCTTTGGTTGAAGCACTTGAGCTTCAGATCAGTTGTTTTTCATTAAGAAGGTTTGTGGTCTGCACTGTTGTGGCGGGACAGGTAAAGTACAGTTTTGTACCTACCATAAATGTAGATGTCCGAACTGGATAGCATCTGCAGTCATAACAACTGGGTTGTCCTGTCGTCAGGCAGCCCTGCAGTCGGCCGGATTCCAAAGTCCGGGTCCGGCTTCGGCTGATGTCGCACTCCACCCGACGTCATCTCTGTTGGTCCTCGGGTATAAAAGCATCAGCCGACGCCATTTTCCTCAGTGTTTCTTGCCCCAGATGCCAGTAGCCCTCTTGCAGGCTAAAATTTGGATAGATGCCAATGTTTCCAAATAGATAGAGGTAAACACAACAATAAGCATGTATGTACATATATACAAACAAATACACCATAAAAGACTCCCCCCCAACAGCTAGCTATTAGGAGGGTAAACACCCTAGGAGTACCACAGAGGGGAAGGAGGGAGGTAATCCTGACTGCAGATGCTATCCAGTTCGGACATCTACATTTATGGTAGGTACAAAACTTTACTATGTCCTTGATGGATTCAACTGCAGTCAGAACAACTGGGTAGAATACCATAGCCAACTAGGGCAGGAGGATAAAAGTAGATTATGGTGTGTTTAGGATCCCTTGCAGTACAGCAGTGGCAAACCCTGCTCGGGATCTGGAATATAGAGGCAAATTATAATGCTTGGCAAATGTATGCACGGAGGTCCAAGTAGCCGCCTCAATAATGTCTTTGGTTGCCACTCCTCGTAAGAAGGCTGTGGTAGTGGCTGTTGCCCTTGTAGAATGAGGTCTTATGTTCTGTGGAATTGGTTTTCCATGGAAGGAGTAACAGTATCGTATGCAATTTCCTATCCATTTGGAGATTGTCTGTTTGGAAATAGCTTTTCCTTCCCTTCCTGTTGCATAGGCTACAAAAGTTGGTCAGTCTTTCTGCTATTTTTGTTCTGTCCAAGTAGTAGCGTAGCTGTCTATGTACATCCAAGGTATGCAGTATTCTTTCCCTCTGTTTTGTGGGTTGGGAAAGAAGGTAGGTAGGTGGATTGCCTGGTTTAAAGACACTCTGGATACCACCTTGGGCATAAATGTAGGATTAGTCCTCATGGACACTCTATCTTGGTGGAAGATTAGGAAGGGTTGCACTGCCATTAAGGCCTGTAGTTCTGAAACCCTCCTTGCTGAAGTAATTGCCAGTAGGAAAGCAGTTTTCCATGACAGGTGTTGTAGGTCTGCTGTTGCTGCTGGTTCAAAGGGTGATAGTGTCAACTTTTCTAGCACAAAGTTTAAATCCCAAGCTGGTAATGGTGGTTTCCTTGGAGGTTTTACATTCTTGATTCCTCTGAGGAACTGCCTGAGCAAAGGGTGCGAAAAACTGGTGGATCAAAGCTGTATTCTGCTGAAATAGCTGATGCATGTATCTTGATGGAGGAGTAGGACAGGCCTGAATGAAGAAGTTCGCCAGATACTCCAGAATGTTAGGCATATCTATGTTTGACACATCTTTTCCTCTTTCCGTACTCCAAATGACAAACCTTTTCCATTTTCCAGCATAGTTCCTTCTTGTTGAAGGTCTGCGTGCTTCAAGAATAATGTCTTTAACTCTTTGGGAAAGTTCTGGATTAGCTGCTGCTATGTGATGTTCCATGCAGTCAGTTGCAACGTTTTAGGTTTGGATGTATGATGCTGTAGTTGTTCTGAGTTAACATCAAAGGCATCAGGGGTATTGGCCACATATTGTTCAGAGACATGCTCCTCAGTAGTGGGTACCAGTGTTGTCTTGGCCAGTTTGGAGCTATCAGGATTATCCTTGGACGTTCCTCCTTGATTTTTAGTAGTACCTTGTGTATCAAAGGAAGAGGTGGGAATGCATATGCTGTTAGGCCTTTCCAGTTGAAGGAGAGCGAGTCCACTTTCCATGCTAGTGGGTGGAATGTCCTTGTGCAGAATTTTTTGAGCTGGTGATTGAGAGGTGATGCGAATAGGTCTATCTGTGGCATTCCCCATTTCTTTGAGATGGTCTTGAAGATGTCAGGTGCAGCTTCCATTCGTGGGCATCCAAGTGGTTCTGCTTAATATGTCTGCTAGAGTATTGTCTTTCCCGGTACAAATATTGCCTGTAACTGGATGTTGTAGCTGAGTGCCAGGGTCCACAGCTCCAAGGTCATTCTGCATAGGGGTATGAATGAGTGCCTCCCTGTTTGTTGATGTACCACATGACTGTGGTGTTGTCTGTCCTTATCATCAACTGGCCCTCTTTGAGAAATGGTTTGAACTTTTGGATTGCCAGTTTTACTGCCAGCATTTCTTTTAGATTGATGTGCAGGTGAAGTTGATCCTGTGTCCACAATCCTTGCACGCATTTGTCCAGCATGTGGGCCCCCATCCTAGGTCTGAAGCGTCTGTTGTGATGGTCTGGCTTGCTTGACATCTGCGAAAGGGTAGGCCTGGGTTTGATTGGCATGCCTGAGCCCACCATAGGAACTCCTGTTTTAAGCATGGAATTAGTGGGATTTCTGTTTCTAGACTGTGTCTGTGTTGGGACCATAAATTCTTTAGGTACCACTGTAGTTTCCTCATATGTAGTCTGGCAAATGGAACCAAGATTATGCATGATGCCATGAAGCCCAAGGCCTGCAGAACTTTTCTTGCTGTTAACTTGTTCGGTTTTGTTAGTGCCAAGAAGTAAAGAGGAAGTTCTTTTTGTTTTTCTGTAGTCAGGAATGCCATTTGTTTTACTGTGTCCAATTCGCCCAAGAATGTCCTTGTTTGGGATGGTATCAGCCTTGACTTTTGTAAATTGACTGTGTATCCCAGTGCTTGTAGCAAGTAAATGACCCTTTGTAAATCTGTTGTCAGCTTGCTTTTGTTGTCCCCTTGTAGCAGGCAGTCGTCCAGGTATGGGTAAATTTGAATTCCTGTAGTCTGCAATGGGCGATTACTGATGCCAGGCATTTTGTGAATACTCTGGGCAGTAGATAAGCCAAAGGGCAATGCTGAGAATTGATAGTGCTCTGATCCTGCAAGAAATCTGAGGTATCTTCTGCAGATTGGTCGAATGGGGACGTGCAGGTATGCCTCCTTGAGATCTAGAGTTACCAGCCAAGACTCCTTGCCCAGCATGGGAAGAAGTTGCTGTAGGGTCAGCATTTTGAATTTTGGGACAATGATGTATGTATTTAAGGTGGACAGGTCGAGAATTGGTCTCCAACTTTTTTCCTTTCTTGGAACTAGGAATAGTCTGGAATAGAACCCCTTTCCTTGCTCCGCTGTTGGCACTCTTTCCACAGCTCTCATGTTTGCTAACTCCATTACCTGGCGTAGAGCCTCTGTTTTTTGATTTGGAGGTAGATTTGGCATTCCTCTTTTGACTGGTAAAGTGTGGAAGTGAAACCGGTAACCTTGATCTATGGTTTGTAAAATCCACTTGTCTTTTGTTATATAGTGCCAGTTCTTTGAAAATAAGGTTAACTTTCCGCCTAGAGGAGCTGCTATTTGTTCCCTGGTAGGCGGATTTAGGGTTAAGTCACTGTGGTTGTGCTGATGTAGTGGCAGTGGCTGTGTCTGTGCCTCTGTTGTTACCTTGCCACTGTCGTCCTCTGTAGGCACCTCCTCTGGTTTGGTTTCTGCCTCTATTCCTGCCCCTTTGAAATTTTGTGGAGTCAGGAAAGGACCAATTTTTGGCAGGCCAGTTCCTGCTAAACCTTGGGGGTTGAACCTGCAAGAAATCTTTAACAGTTTGAACAGATTTTGCCTTTTCTTCCATTTTCTTCATAACCTGCTGGGCAGGTGTACCAAACAAACTTGTCTTGTCCATAGGAGCATCTAGCAACTTAGCTTTAACATGATCCGGTAAAGCTTGTTCCTTTAGCCATGCATGCCTTCTTATCACTGTGCCTGTCATGGCTGATCTAAATGAAGCCTCCAGTGCATCATAGCCACATTTTAAGGAATGGTTGCTAACCTGTTGTATGTTATTTACCATCTCTAATACATATTTCTTATCAAGAGATTCATCAGAGGTTAGTTTTTAGTTAACTGATCAAGCATAAACTCTTGGTATTGTATCATGTGAAACTGACAGTTTAAAGCTCTAGCTGAGAGAGTAGCTGAAGTGTAGACCTTTTACCCCATCTGTCTAATGACCTTGCTTCCCTTTCAGAAGGAATAGGGTTTTAGCTGTGGTCGCTGCTACTGCCTTGGGACCCTGGGATATAGTTTCTGGGTCTGCAAGTGGGGCCTTGTAAAGGTGGTGATGAGTATCTGGCACCCTGTAAAATCTGTCTGGTTTGGCAGGGGCTGGGGGTAAAGAATCTGGAGCGGAGCAAACATCATTGAAAGCATCATCCACCACAGAGAGAACAGGAGGTATAGCTAAGGGCCTGTGCTGTGGGAGGTGCAGAAAAGTCCTAAGTCTTTTCTGGAGTCTGAAAAATCCTGTTGCTGCCATTGGAACTGTTCTCGCATGGCATGCAAGGTTTCCCAAAGGAGAATTCTTCTGGTGGGGAAGCAGCTGGAATGGATTCTTCAGCATCAGAATCTTCAAAATTGGAGAAGGGAGCCTCTGGCTGGTCAGTTATGTCTGATTCATCAGCAGAATCATCAGAAGACACTGGCTCAGGGGGCTCTGCCCTAGGTCTCTTCTCTGGGGGCTGAGAGGCCCTGTCTGGGTGAGATTGAGATCCTCTAATTAAAGAAATTAAATCTTCTGCCAAAGTAAGCATTTGAGAACTAGAAGAGGGCCTGGATGTGGGGGGTTTAACAGGCACTGTTTTAGTAGTCTTGGCTGCTTTAGCCCTGGGGTAGAGACATCCAAGGGGATGGTGTCTGATAAGTCAACCACCGTAGTGGGTAAAATTTCTGAGGTCGATTCAAGAGTTGTAGCAGGGGCCTCAGTTGTAGGAATAGGTTCAGCTGTACTTTGATCAGTTTTCTCGGTTTCGGCCGAAACCGAGACACTCGCGGTTTGCTTAACCATGGTTTCGGCCGAAACCGCGGACCGCGAGTGTCGGTCTTTATCTTTGCGTTTTTTGGTAGATTGGGTAGTCGGAGGATCCGACGGCATAATGTACGCAAAATCAGAACCGAAAAACTGTTCTGCAAACTCCGACCGACGCCTAAGCGTTTGTCGGTTGAAAGAAGCACAGGCCGAACAGGCTGCTACGTCGTGGGCTGGGCCTAAACAAGGCAGACAGTAAGAGTGGAAATCTTTATGAGGTATTTGTTTCCCACAGGTTAAGCAATTGTTAACTTTTTCTGACATCGGCTGAGGCAAGAAAGAGTCCCCAACGGGGTACTTAGCTTTAGAAGTCTTCGAAGTAGTATTCGGTAGAAGTAATCTCTGGATCCGACCGACCGGCACTTGCGAACAGCTTCTGCTTCGGGCGCCACGCGGCAAGAAAGACTGAGGAAAATGGCGTCGGCTGATGCTTTTATACCCGAGGACCAACAGAGATGACGTCGGGTGGAGTGCGACATCAGCCGAAGCCGGACCCGGACTTTGGAATCCGGCCGACTGCAGGGCTGCCTGACGACAGGACAACCCAGTTGTTATGACTGCAGATGCATCCATGAAGGACATCTTGCATCCTTCTAAGTTGGGAGTTGCTGATTGAAGGCTTAGTGTCTGTTATTCTAAGAGTGTATTAGTTCTGGTTTAAGCACTTGGGCTTCGGGCCAGTTATTTTAGATTAAGAAGGTGTGGTCTGCACTATTAAGGGAGAAGAGAGTAGATTCTGCCCTTGTGAGCTGGGAGTTTCTGGTTAAAGACATATTGTGCCTGCTTATTTGAACAGTTCCGTTCTGAAATTGGTATGCCTTGTTTGCGGTAGCATAGACTAAATTCAGACCTGCTGAATCTAGCTTTGTTTGTATAACGTGAACACTAATCCAGCCCATCTTTTTTTGGAGAAGGTTCCCCTGTACCCTAGTGGCAGGAGTGTGCAGTTAGAACTTGTCTGATCGAAGACTACTGGAACGGGGTTCAGTTTTTATCCTTTTATTGGTTAATTTATTTAAATCGGTTTGCTCATTTGCTACTGTTATATTAAATAAAAATTAAACTTTATGCATCACTGCTTAGCTAGGGTTAAACTATCCCTGGCACCATAAAGTCTGCTCTTCAAATTTTCCCTTAGAACTAGCCATTTTTTTAGTTTCAGCATTCAAATCTGTTTCTTGGAGCTCAGCACTTGTTCAGAACTCGTTGTAAGCACTAAATAAGCTACAAATTACTATAGCACTCAACTTTCCTCACTTGTCTAGAGGTGCAGTTTTTAGTAATTAATAAATAAGCACCTAGCCAGTCATGTCTAAGGGTCAGCTCCCGGTGTTTTCTCCTGTCTACCTGATGAATCTGGGCACCTTGGGGCAATGCAGCAATTGCCTCATGTACACAGACAACCCTCTCCTCTTACCACCCAACACTACAACCTGTGAGAGATGCACTTATATAGCCAAAACTAGAAGCAAAGCTCTCTTCACCCAAGACTGAACTAGACAGTCAAGATGAGAAGGTAAACACTTGCACCACACCACACTCATCACATAGTCCCTCAAAACCTATACCACCAAAACACACAGATAGCAACACAAAACACACACCTACATTCGCAGAGGCTCTCAATAAAAATCTTCTCAAGCAACAGAGACCTCAAAAGCAGACACACATGCAACCTCCACCGCCCAACACAACCCAAATGACATAGCCCACAAACGCAGTGTGCTACTCAACCACAGCCCATAAGGCATAACAACGTACCTAACACTCTAGTCATACGTGACTCTACAGTCAGGCATAATGACGTTCCACTCACCAAGCTAAACAAGGAGAAAATTACTGTCAAGCTGCCTGACAGGTGCCAGGATCCGCCACATAATGCACACACTCCACAAGTAGAAATATGACTCTGTCATTGTCCATGTTGGTGTGAATGACTGAGACATACCTCCCTGGACTACATGAAAAGAGACATGGAGGAGCTCTCCAATCTTGTAGCCCAGGCAGGTATGACCCTAGCCCTGAGCAGCATCCTGCCATCACCCAGAATGATACCACAGTACAAGGACAAAATGATGGACTTCAACAACTGGCTAATGTTCTGGTGTCATTCTAAGGGGATCCAGTATCTGTCTGCCTGGGATGACATGATTGACAGACCACAATGCTTTGACAGGGATGGCCTGCACCTGTCACCCCTGTCGCCCTAGGGATTCCGGATACTGGCTAAGGTTCCTGCCACCCCTACAGTGCCTTTTTTAGGCAAGGTTCAAATGACAAATTCACCATTGTAACAGGTACAAGCAATAAAAAAAAAAGAGGGTAATGCTGCTCAATGCTAGAAGTCTAAATCTCAAAATGCATTCACTCGAGGCACTCCTTAAAATGGAGAACACTGACATCTGTGCAGTGACAGAGACCTGGTTCAAGGCTCTAGACAGCACCCCTGCATTACCAGGCTAAAATTCATACCACACTTTTTGGCCACCTAACCTGGACCGAAACACTAAAGGTGGAGGCGTGCCTATATTCATTAAGGATATCCACACCTCCAGGCTAGTTGCTCAGCATAATGCATCCAAGAACATCAAAGTGCAACTAACTGTGGGCAAGACCGCAATCTAAATTGTAACTTGCTACAGATCCCCCACCATGCCCCATGATTCCCGCTAGTCATTTCTTGATACACTGGAAAATATTAGGGTACAACCCAACACACTAATAATGGGCGATTTCAACTACCCCACCATTCACTGGGAAAACTACTCGTGTACCAACTCTTTTGCTCAAAGTTTTCTGGAATTCATAAATTCTGACCACCTTGGATCAACTTATCCACACCCCCACCAGGGGCAGCAATATCCTAAAACTGGTCATTACCAACATGGGCGACTGGTGTTCCACAACAGAGGTCAATTCCTCATTGGTCAGATCCGACCACAAGCTAATCAGCCAAGACATCCACATCCCGCCCCCATTACGGAACCCGCCATAAAAAATTTCTCCAAAGCCAACTTCACGCTTAAGACAGAAGTGGCAAACGTCACAACACCCATGCAGACGGATAACAGAGGTAGGACTGCTGCATACCACACAAATGCACTTTAGAAGCACTTACACGAGTGCATGGATCGTGCTATCCCTAACAGAACCAAGATGCTATCCTCCAAAAAAAGGAAGCCAATCTGGTGGTCCCCTGCCATAAACAAACTCTACAACAGAAGAAAGAAACTGTTGCAAAGAAGAGTAAAATCCCATGACTGGAAGAACTCCCTGGTCAGCCTTAGTAAGAAGCCGAGATCCTTCATAAAATCCTCAAAAGCTAGTTATGAAAACAAAATCGCCACTGATTCTAAAGACAATCACAAAGCATTCTATAGCTATGTCAAGAATCTCAATGGCAACACTCAGATCTGCTGTGAGTTACAGCACAATGGCACTAAATATACAGAGCCAACTGATCTGAAGCTGAAATCCCTTATAAAATCCTCCAAAGCTAGTTATCAAGCAACAAATAGCATTCTGTTTACTACAGAACAAAAACAACAAGGAATAAAGAATGCCAGTACCATGGGCTCTTGAGACACCAAATCCACCTGATAAAACCAGTAGCTAACAGTTGCAAAGCTACTGAAATAAATTTGTCAACCACTCCAATGTCATTAAAATTTCAGTTTAATGTCAGACTTAGTTAAGCGCTTTCACCAGTTGCAATAGTGGCTTCATCAGAACAACATAAAAAGAAACTGTTACCATTTAAATGTTTTGGCGCCAAAAATACGAAAATTTAAAGCAACATATACTCATTAAAAATATACTCATTAAAAAATTATTTTTAAACTCATCCTATGAATTCCAGTACGATAAAGTACTGTATATACAAAAATCATTTAAAAAAAAAAACATTTTTTTTAAAAATCGTTTTTTAAAAATGTTATGCATTTCATGATTAAAAAGTGCTTCTCTAATATAATACAAAATAGATGTTGAATTTGTCGCCTCAATTGGTCATATTTATTTTATACAACTATATATAACATGAAGTGTCTATGCAATGGCCAAAAGGGGTTTAATGGTGACAGTCATCAAGCCCTGGAGGTGTAGAAGCATCAGTATACAACTGCCACCATATTTCTTTATAGGATAACATACCTTTATAATTGCCCCCTCTAGGATCTATCTGAATACTATCCAATATGGCAAATTTAAAATTGTGTCTGTCACCATGCTTATTTACATGCCTGTACAAAGCATTATTTACATCCTTCGTCCTAATGCTATACAAATATGCACGGATACGTTTCTTAAAATTCCTCTCTGTCTTTCCTATGTAAAATCCTGGGCAGGCTACACATTTGGCTAAATAAATAATCAGTTTACAATTGCCCTGTTGAAACCTACTATTAGTCCTATTAATGTCGTCGAAAATAACTCGTCCTTCTTCATTAATTGCATAACACTGTTTGCAACTCCCACATTTTCAGTATGCTTCTTACGTATTTCCATACCCCTAACTGTTTGACTTCTTTCAATATAACTCTATATTGCATCCCATTTTGTTAACAAATAAAGGTCGGGGTCCTAATATATCAGCAATTTCTTGGTCTGCTAATATAATGTTCCAATTTTTGACTGTTAGCTACTGGTTTTATCAGGTGGATTTGGCGTCTCAAGAGCCCGTGGTATTGGCGTTCTTTATTCCTTGTTGTTTTTGTCCAAAGCTAGTTATGAAAACAAAATCTCCACTGATTCTAAAGACAACCACAAAGCATTCTACAGCTATGTCAAGAATCTCAAAGGCAACACTCAGATCTGCTCTGAGTTAAAGCACAATGGCACTAAATATACAGAACCAACTGATATTGCCAACATCCTTGCAGATAGGTTCAGTGCTAACTTTACCCCCCCTTGTGCTAACTTTACTCCCCTTCTCACCCCCTAAAGGGCCCATCTCTATAACGGAAGAATGTAAAGTTCCTGTAATCATGGCTGCAAAGGTAAAAACCACACTCTCCAAAGCCAAGAGCACAGCATCCCAGGCTGCATTCTACATGAACTGGCACCGCACCTAAGCACCATGTTCAGTTATAGCCTCACCTCAGGCTTTGTGCCCACTGAATGGCGCATAGCGATGGTTATCCCACTCCACAAAAGGGGAACCACCACGGACCATGGGAACTAACGCCCCATTAGCCTAACGAGCCTGATCTGCAAGGCCATGGAATGCATCATCATGTATCGTACAAAGACAATGGTAATCTTCAAACTCTAGACCCCACCCAGTTTGGGTTTGTAAAAGGCAGATCATGTCTTCTAAATCTGAATGACTTCTTTGAAGCAGTCACCAAAGCCGTAGATGAGGGTAAGGTGGTACAGCCTTATCCAGATCTTGCCAGAGCTTTAGACACCATCCCCCACTGTGAAATTATAGATAAACTCACTAAACCAGGTATAAATCCCTATGTCACAAGATGGGTTGCCAACTGGCTCACTGACAGAACCCACACTGTGAAAGTAGCAGACTCCAAATCCGACTTCAGAGCAGTGACAAGTGGAGTACCACAGGGATTAGTCCTGGGTCCTCTCCTGTTTGGCATCTACTTTTCTGAAGTACAGGCTAACACAGAAGGTCTCTGACTAACGAAGTTCGCAGATGACTGCAAACTAGGAGCCATAAGTGAAACTCCTAACAATGTGGACATCCTATAAAAGGGCCTCACTGAGACAGATGCCTGGTGTCAAAGCCATGGCCTCAAGCTCAATGACAAAAAGTGCAATGTCATCCCCTTTGGTAAAAGCTCTGTACCCATGAGCTATCACATAGGTGGTAGTCTACTTAACACTGAAAGTGTGATAAGAGACCTTGGGACACAGGTGGACAGTAGTCTCTCCTTTGATAATCACATCACCACAGTAGTCAGGAAATCTTACGTGGCACACCTCATCACAAAAGGTTTCTCATCCAGGAAAAAAGAGGTCATTGTTCCCCTCTACTCATCACTCATTAGACTCATTACAGAGTACAAAGCCCCTTTTGGTATGTACCGCACAAGACATCTACAACAACTGGAAAGGCCGCAGAAATACCTTAACAAAGTGGATTACCAGCCTCAAACAGAAGCCCTACGCAGATGGTCTCAAAAAACTCCAGCTTTACTCCATTGCGTATCACCTACTCAGAGGCGATATCTGCCTAACATACAAAGCTATGTCAAATCCAGAGCTGTTGGAGATGCTCCACTTAAAAAAAAAAAAAAATTATCTGCTTTTACTGTATTTGTGTTTCTTCCTACTTTATTTTGCTTTTGCGTCATCTTAAAAGTACTCAATTGTATTTATTACTGCTTGGTGTAACTCATTCTAAGCCTTTTAGTTTAAGCACTTGGGCTTCAGACCAGTTGTTTTACATTAAGAAGGTTTGTGGTCTGCACTGTAGTGGCAGAACAGGTAGCTTACATCCTTCTAAGTTAGGAACTGCTGATTGAGGGCTCAGTGTCTGTTATTCTAAAAGTGTATTAATTCTGGTTTAAGCACTTGGGATTCAGGCCAGTTATTTTACATTAAGAGGGTTCGTGGTCTGCACTCTTGTGGGAGGAGAGGCTGGACTCTGCCCTTCTGAGCTGGAAATTTCTGGTTAAAGGTTTACAGTGTCTGCATATTTGAACTGCTTCTTGCTGTAGCATAAACTAGCTATAGGCCTGCTGAATCTAGCTTTGTTTGTATGATTGTTGTTTGCTTATTTCCCTGAAACGCTAATTCCACCTAAAACGTGGATTTTCAGCGCTTCTGTGGATCCTTAGTGATATCTGGATTGCTTACTGTACTTATTTCCTTGTTTCACTTGAAAGAAATTTACTGTTTGTCGTTTTTGCATTTAAGTTACCTGTAACACATTGCATTTAAGTTACCTGGCACTTGCTCACTAAGTCAGCACTAAAAAATTAAAAGCACTACACCCTCACAAACTCCCCTTGAGTATCTTGTTCCCCATTAGCCCTGTTTTTCAGTTATAAAGGAATTCCCAATACTATTCTAGCATGTCCAAAGGTCAGTTGTCAATCTCCTCTCCGGTCCAGCTGGTGAATCTGGGAATCTTGAGGCAATGTTACAACTGCCTCATGTACACAGACAACCCTCTCCTCCTCCCAACAAATTCCAACACGTGAGAGATGCAACCATATAGCCAAACTGGAGGCTAAGCTCTCTCAACTCAGTACTGGCATAACCAGTCAGGAGGAGAAGGAAACCACACTCACTACAATTCCAGTCTCACATAGACATACCACGACAGCAAACCAAACACAAACACACAAAAACATACTCGGAGGCTCTAAATAAAAATCTGCCTAAGCAGCATAGACCTCCAAAGCAGACACCCAAGCAACCGCTACCCCTAAACAAAACACGTACAACACATAGCTCACAAAGCCAGTGTGCCGAAGAGTCACAGCCCTTAAGGCTAAACAACACACCTGATACACTTGTAATAGGTGACTCTATCGTCAGGCACACTGACGTCCCGCTCACCAGGCTGAACAAGGAGAAGGTCACGATGAGTTGCCTGTCAGGCGCTAGGATCCACCACGTAACGCAAGCACTCAGGTCACTCCAAGGCAAGTACAAATATGACTCGGTCATTGTCCATGCTGGTGTGAATGACCTGAGACGCACCTCCCTGGACTACATGAAGAGAGACATAGAGGAGCTCTCTGAGCATGTAGCCCAGGCTGGTATGACCCTGACCTTGAGTAGCATCTTACCCTCACCAAGAATAATGCCACAATATGAAGACACGATGATCAATTTCAACAATTGGCTTAAGTATTGGTGTCATTCAAAGGGGATCCAATGACTGTCAGCCTGGGATGACATGCTCGACAAGCCACGATGCTTCGCTAGGGACGGCTTGCACCTGTCACCCCTGGGCTTTCGGATATTGGCAAAGGCTCTTGCTACCCCCATAGTGCCTTTTTTAGGCAAGGCTCAAAAGACAAACCCACCTCCATAGGTATCACAAGGGATAAGAAACTAAGAGTAATGCTACTCAACGCCAGAAGTCTAAACCTCAAGATGCACGCACTCGAAACTCTCCTTAGCATGGAGAACATAGATATCTGTGCAGTAACAGAAACCTGGTTCAAGGCTACTGAGAGCACCCCAGCACTACCAGGTTATACCTCA
>NC_056750.1:856714393-856741893 GCF_019279795.1 Protopterus annectens
TACCACATAACTGTAGTATTGTCCGTCTTTAGTAGTAGTTGTCCTGGATGTAGTAGATCCTTGAAGGCTGTCAGGGCATTCTGTACAGCTAGCATCTCTTTTTGTTTGATGTGAAGATGCATTTGGTCTGCGGCCCACGTGCCCTGAATACATTTTCCTGCCATGTGTGCCCCCCAGGCATAATCCGATGCATCTGTTGTTAGTGTCTGCCTGGCTGTGGGTAAAGTGAAAGGCTGTCCCTTGTTGTGGTGACAGGCCAGTGCCCACCATCGAAACTCCTGTTGCAGGCAGGGAATAAGAGGTATTATTGTTTCCAGGCTGTGGCAATGTTGAGCCCAAACACTTTTTAGGTACCATTGTAGCTTCCTCATATGCAGTCTTGCATATGGAATTAGCAAAATGCTAGATGCCATGAAGCCCAAAGCCTGCAGAATTTTTCTTGCAGGTAGCTGGGTCTTTGTTGCCATCATTTGAAAGTAATGAGTCAGTTGCCTTTGATTGTCTGGCGTGAGATAAGCCATCTGGGCAGTTGTATTTAAGTTTGTACCCAGGAATATTATCTCTTGAGAGGGCACTAGTTTTGATTTCTTTTCATTTACTGTGTACCCTAGGCAAATAAGTAATTATTTTACAAACGCCAGATGCTTTAGTAGAATGTCCTTGCTCTCTGCTTGAATAAGGCAGTCGTCCAAGTAGGGATATATTTGAATTCCTTTTTGTCTGCAAAATGAAATTACTGGTGCCAGGCATTTTGTGAAGACCCTGGGCGCAGTAGATACGCCAAAGGGTAGTGCAGAGAATTGGTAATGCATTGAGCCAGCTATGAATCTGAGGTATCTTCTGCAAGATTGTCTGATTGGGACATGCAGGTATGCCTCTTTTAGGTCCAAGGTAACTAGCCTAGCCTTCTTGCCCAGCATGGGTAAAAGTTGCTGTAGTGTCAACATTTTGAATTTTGAAACATCCAGGAATGTATTTAGAATTGACAGGTCCAGAATTGGTCTCCAGGCTTTGTCCTTTCTGGGTACCAAGAAAAGTCAAGTAAAATCCTCGTCCTTGTTCTTGCTGTGGTACTTTTTGAATAGCTCTCATGTCCATGAGAGCAGAAATTTGTTTTTGTGCCTCTGCCCATTGGTTTTGTGGCAGGTCTGTCATACCTTTTGACCTTGGTAGGGTGTGAAAGTGGAACCTGCAACCCTGAGAAACAATATTCAGTACCCATTTGTCCTGGGTGATCATGTGCCAATTGGTTGAGAAAAGTGATAGTTTTCCCCCTAAGGGTGCTGTCAAAAGGTAAGTGCTTGGCTTTTGTAGAGGGAAGTCATTGGGACCGTTTCCTATAAGGTTGTGATTTGTCTCCTCCGCCTTTGGGGGCTGAAGCACCCCATTGTTTAGGTCTGTATGAGCCTTGGGGATGAGATCTGCCTCTTGGGTGTCTGTATCAGCCTCTTTGTGGCCTGTCTGACACTGGAAAGGACCAATTTTTAGAAGGCCAGTTCCTGCTAAATCTAGGTGGCTGAACCTGTAAGAAATCCTTTACTGTCTGCATTGATTTTGCTTTATCTTCCATTTTCTTTAACACCTCTTCTGCCTTAACACCAAACAAAGTATCATGCTGTAATGGAGCATCCAATAATTTTACTTTAACACTATCAGGTAAACTTTGTTCTTTTAACCAAACATGCCTTCGAATGACAGAGCCTGTGACTGCGGCTCTGCAAGAAGCCTCTAATAAATCAAAACCACACTGCAGAGTAAGCTTTCCCACTTGTTCAACTGCATGTAATAAATCCTGCATTTCCTTATTGTCAGGACATTCCGAGTTTGTAACCATTTTCTGTTTTATCAAGGACATGAGGTACTGCTGATATTTAAGCATGTGAAACTGGCAGTTTAAAGCTCTTACAGCTAAAGTACAGAAGTGTAAACTTTTTTCCCCCATCTATCCAGAGCTCCGGAATTCCTATCAGAGGGGACAGGGTTTTTTGCAGTGGAAGCCTTGACCCCTTTGGGACCCAGAGAAATTGTTTTTGGGTTAGCAACAGGGTTTTTATAAAGAAATTTATGAGAGTCTGGGACCCTGTATTACCTATCTGGCTTGACTGGTGCAGGGGGTAACAAATCAGGAGACAAACTGGATTCAGAAAAAAATATCATCAACAATATCTAATACAGGGGCGATAGCAAGGGGCCTGTGCTGAGGCAGTAAAAGAAAGTCTCTGAGCCTTTTCTTGGATTCTGAATAATCCTGGCTCTCCCAATGGAAATGATCCCTCATGGTGTGCAGGGTTTCCTCAAAATAGTAATCCTCAGGAGGAGAGGCTGAAGGGATGGATTCTTCAGCATCAGAGTCCTCATAGGGAGGAAGAGAATATTCCTGTTCTGAAGAGGAATCAGAGGAAATAGAAACCTGGTCAGAGAAGTCAGAGTCAGTGTCTTGCCTAGGCATTTTATCAGGAGGGGGGGGGGGGGACCCCTGATCAAAGTAATTAGGTCCTTGGCCATTTTAAGCATCTGTTTCTTTGGCATGGATGACTGTCCAGGAGAATGCTGTACTTGTTTCTTTGTCTTTAATGGTGTTTTAGACTGTGCCTTGGCTGCTGTAGTGGACTTGATAGTAAGCTGTGAAGGTCTGAAAACACCCTCAGAAGCCGATGCCTGTTCAACGGCTCCGGACCCATCTGAGGAATAGTTTCCGTAGGCCCAATACCTTGAGTTTCCAGAGGCCTAGTTGTCTCCACGTGGGAGTCGGAGGCAGCCTGTAGCTCTGAGGTAGAGTGTGACAGGGGCTGCAAAAGCACCTCACTGAAAACCGGCGACTGGCCTAGAAGAGGCTTCGTCGTTGGTTTTGGAACTCAGATGCCTGTCCTTTTCTTTGTCTTAGCGTTTTTTATGGATTCCGGACGTCAGTTCCGACGGCATTATGTAGTTAAACCTTCGGTCAAAGTAATGTAAAGCAAAATCAAACAGATGCTTAATAGTGTGTTGATTGAATCTAGCACAAAACCGACAACTAGCAATGTCGTGGTCAGGGCCTAGGCAAGGAATACAGTGAAAATCCTTATGAGGTATTTGCTTTCCACAAGAAATACAATTGTTAACTTTTACTGACATCGGTCTGGAGCAAGAAAAAGTTTCCCCAACGGGGTACTTGGCTTTATTGAAGACTTCGGTTCTGAAATCCAATTTTGAAAATCTCAGGAGTGAGCCGAGCAGCACTTGCAAAGTGCTTTTGCTTCGGGCATCGCACGGCAAGAAAGACTGAAGAAAATGGAGTCGGCTGCATCTTATATACCCCGGCGCAATGACGTCAGGGAAGAGGCGACGTCACCCAACGCCGGACCAGGACTTTGGAATTCAGGCCGACTGAGGGTAGCCTGCCAGCAGGATAACCCAAGTGTAATGACTGCAACAGGGAAACACGATGAACATCTGATAGTGCAAGTGGCCTGCTCTGAAGCGTAGGTATTTTCTGCAAGATTCCCTTATTGGGATGTGCAGGTAAGGCTTCCTTTAAATCCAATGTTGCCAACCAGGCATTTTTGTCTAGCATGGGAAGCAGTTGATGAAGACTTAGCATTTTGAATTTTGTGATTTCCAAAAAGGTGTTTAAGATACACAGGTCCAGGAGTTGTCTTTTCTGGGTACCAGGAAAAGTCTTGAGTAAAAACCTTGTCCCCATTCCTCTTCTGTAAAAGGTTGAATAGCCCTGATACTTAGAAGAGAGAGAACCTGCTGTTGAGCCTCTGTTCACTAATTTGGGGGGTAAGGTCTGGTCAACCGTTTGTGGTTGGTAAGGTGTGGAAGTGGAATCTGTATCCTTGGGAAACTATATTTAAAACCCATTTGTCTTGGGTGATGAGTTCCCAGTTTTTGCATGAAGGGCAATCTTCCCCCTACAGCAGCAGTCAGGTGAGTAGGGCTTGGAAGGTCTAAGGTTAAGTCATTGTGACAGTTTACCATAGGGGGGTGTCTTACTACTTCCAGCTTTGGAAGTGGGAGCCCCCCACTGCTTAGGCCTGTGAGTACCTTGAGACTGAAGCCTGGGTGGTTTGCTGGTCCTGGGTTTGGGCTGAGAAGGCCTGGAAGAGACAGGAAAGGACCAATTCTTAGAAGGCCAATGCCTACTAAATCTGGGATGCTGTACTTGCAGGAAATCTTTAACAGTATGCACAGATATAGCTTTTTCCTCCATCTTTTTAAGTATTTCTGCTTTGTTGCCAAACAGGCAGTCTTGGTTTAAGGGAGCATCCAGTAATTTAGCCTTAACATGATCTAGCAAAGTTTGCTCCTTAAGCCAAGCATGCCTTTCAAGTACAGACCCAGTGACAGCAGCCCTGCAAGATGCCTCTAAGGAGTCAAAACCACATTGCAAAGTATGTTTACCAACTTGTTCAGCAGAATGCATTAAATCCTGTAATTCTTTATTTTCAGCACAGTCAGGAATCAACATAATTTTCTGTTTAAGTAATCCAATAATATGCTGCTGATACTTTTAACATATGAAATTGGCAGTTTAAGGCCCTGATGGCCAAAGTAGCAGAAGTGTATAGCTTCTTACCCCATCTGTCCAGGGCCCTGGTAGCCTTAATGCCTTTGGGCCCCTGTGAAATGGTCTCTGGGTCCACAATTGGATTCTTAAAGAGGAACTTGTGAGAGTCAGGTACTCTGTAATACCTGTCAGGTTTCCTGGGAGCTGGAGGTAAAGTGTCTGGGGCCAAGCTAGATTCCAAGAAGGCACCTACAATGTCCAGTACAGGAGTGATAGCTAAAGGCCTGTGTTGAGGTAAGAGTAAGAATTCCCTAAGCCTCTTTTTGGAGTCAGAGTAATCCTGGCTTTCCTAGCAGAAATGCTCCCTAAGAGAATGCAAAGTTTCCCCAAAAGAGAAATCTTCTGGAGAGGAAGCAGAGGGAATGGAGTCCTCCGCATCAGACTACTCATAGGTAGATAAGGGCAAATCCTGGTCATCAGAAGAAACAGAAATTTCAGAATCCTGATCAGAAGAATCAGAAGGAAAATCAGTTCTAGGTCTCTTAGAGGGAGAAGGCTGGCTTCCCCTGATTAAAGTATTAAGGTCTTCAGCCATTCTTATTTGTTTTTTAGGCATATGGGCCTGACCATGCGGGTCTGGGCGTCGGTTTTCTAGGTGTGGATCGAGTTTTAGGCCTTGAAGAAGAAGATGGCATCGGTTTAATATGCAAGTCAGAAGGTCTGAATACACCCTCAGAACCCGGTGCCTGCACAGCGGCTCTTGACTCCTCCAAGGTAGAGACATCCGCAGGTTCCATAGTCGAAGAAGCATCTCACGGCACACTGGACTCCGAATGGGTCTCAGTAGAGGCCTGCGCATCTGAAGTAGCGGGTATCAGGGGCTGCAAAAGCGCCTCACTGAGTACCGTGAACTGGCGACTAGCTTAACAACAGTGTCGTCGGCAGCTTTGGACCTATACGGTCTGCCTCTGTCTTTTTCTTTACGTTTTTTCGGAATGTCGGTAGTCGGATGGCTTACCGAAGCCATTTATGGATAATTGATGCGAAAATGAACAGACGATGAATAGTTCGAGGATTGAATAAGGCACAAAACTGACAGCGAGTGACGTCGTGGTCTGGGCCTAAGCAAGGAATGCAGTAAGAATGAAAATCTTTAGGAGGTATTTGCTTTCCACAAGTAGTACAATTGTTAACTTTTACTGACATCGGTTTAGAGCAAGAAAAGGATCCCCAATGGGGTACTTAGCTTTTTTGAAGACTTCGGTTCTGAAACTCGAAAATGAAAATTTCAGGAGTCGGCCAACCGGCACTTACGAACTGCTTCTGCTTTGGGCACCACATGGCAAGAAATAAAGTAAAGATGTAATGGCATCGGCTGCATGCTTTATACCCGTGACTACCTGACATCGTGGAAGATGAGACAGCAACCGACGCAGGACCCAAGACTTTGGTAATCAGGCCGACTGAGGGCTACCTGCAAGCAGATAACCCAAATGTAATGACTGCAACAGTGAAACACGAAGAACATCAACCCCAAGTTTTTTTGGTCCTCTCTAAATAAACTATTACATCCCAACCATACCACTACACCCTGTATTTCACCCCGGCCATACCACTACACCCTGTCCTACTTCAAACAAAAAGTCCATTGCCACTCAGTTCAACACTTATTTTATCCAGCCAGTTCTATCACTAATCAGTGACCACTTCTCTTCACCCCTCCAACTTCTACCTACTCTCGAAAGCAACAAACTTGCCTTTTAGTTTTCAACCTGTCCCAACATCAACCATAAAAATAGCCAAATTAAAAGCAACAACCTTAGCTGCCAATAATCTTCCCACTGTGTTCCTCAAAAGACGTGCAAAACCACTAGTCTTCCCTGTCTCCATTCTGACTAACCAGTCAATAATTTTAAACAATGTCCACAGAGAAAAAAATCAATTATACCCGTTCATAAAGGAGGTAACTTCAATGAACTTCAATGGAGTTACTTATCACCCCTTTCTAAAATCCTCAAGAACTGTATATACTTCATAAGCTCAGAGTGAACAAAACCTCCTCTCCAACATCCAGCACTGTTTCAGGCCCAAGCACAGTACTACTACTGCCCTCCTCAGGCACAACCACAGTACTACTACTGCTGCCCTCCTCAGGCATAACCACAGTACTACTACTGCTGCCCTCCACAACTTCACCAACATAGTAAACCAATACAAAAATGAGGGTTAGCTTGTTTCTTCACTTTTCCTTGACCATTTAAAAGCAAGTGACACAGTGTTCCACCAAAAGCTCCTTTCTGAACTAGCAACTCTAGGTCTCATTTACCTATCCTTCTCCTGCCTTAAAATTTATGCAATCAGCAGGCAACTAAATGGCAATAAAACTTTTTAGTATTTCAACCAATCTCTGTCAGTGGTCCACAAGGGTCAACACTCGGGCCCCCTTCTATTTAATATTTTCATAAATACACTTCATACTGCTGCAACTCTTGTACAACATGCCAATTAAACGACCGTTATCTGTGCTGCAACTCTTGTACAACACACCAATGATGTGGCCCTTATCTGCTCTGCAACTCTCGTACAACACGCCAAAGATTCAACCCCTTCTCTGCTCTGCAACTCTCGTACAACACGCCAATGATTCAACCCTTATCAGCTTTGCCCCATCCATAACAAAAATACAGGAAATCACTCAAAAAAATCTTTCACTGAGATTGAAATATGACAAAAAATTCTAACTTGCTGCTTAATTAACAAAAAAAGCTTATGCTATTTACTCTAAAAAAACACCTTAACCGTAAGCGCACAATTCATATTACCTCAATAACACAAGACTAAAGTACTCAGCATCATAATAGACAACTTCAGACTCGATTACCACCTACTTCATTCTATCAAGAAAACTCAAGACTCTGCTCCCTCTATACAGCCAAGCAGTACCTGACAGACTAAGGATAACCTCCAGCAGCAAAATACTTCCTTCTTTCTCCATTATGCGCTTCCCTTATTCTTACAAATATCAACATTACATATAAAATTATACTTACCTCCTGCTACTACAAATTAGCTAAACCTGCAACCAGACAACCTTATAACACACATCACTGAGTTGCATTAAAACTAACTGGCTTGAACGCACAAACCAGATGACATACATTAATCACTGCCCACAACGTATTGTACTCTCAAGACAAAGGTACAACATTATAAAACTCTCTGCTGTGCTATTCCCCAACCAGAGACCTTTGCTCTAGCAAGAAACTCTTACCATGTAACAGTACATGTTGGCAACTGTCTCGACTCCCACAGCTAAAACAGACAGAAAACTTAAACAGTTGTAAAGCTTTCCTTAAACAGCACCTCTGCCAAAGAGAGTTCTGTTCTTCCTGCTCACCTGGCTAGCTTTACTCAGATTACTTTAACGCTGACAGCTATTTTGCTCCTCGATCATTTTGTACCATATCGCTCCACCTAATACGGCACTTATTTCCTAACTTACTTTTCCTCCTTTTCTCACGCCCCAGCTCTAAATGCAATTCCTTTGTCCATCCATGTTCCTGGTCATTTCCAAAACGTCTCCTTTCATTATCTCTCATCAATTTTAAGCTACATTCTACTTGTCTGTCTATAAATTACTAACCTCAAAAACACCAGTTTGATCTTTTCCATGCAGCTATCATACTAGAAATCTAGAAAATCATTATCTGCCTTATTATTTTATTTTTCTCTTCAATTAGCCAATTTTTGCTAATTTCCCTCTTTTGGTGTGTGCATGTGTTAGAATGTTATGGTCATGTAAGATATTTAAAAATCATGTAAATAGGTTCAAGTACAGATGTTTTTACCCCACAATTAAAATGTGGTTCACATGTAACTTTAATGTGAAACTTTTCTCCCTGGATCTCTAATGAAAATGGATTTTACCTAGTTGGCCTTTTCCCTGTCAACAAAGAAAAAAAAAATGCAAAATTAAGACCAATAAAAATAAAAGTAAAGCAGCCCATGAACTCAGGCTGACATCTGAAACCAAGGCAATTACAACTCTTCCTTTTCCATGTTCTGAAAATAAGAAAGATTCACTGTACAAAGCATGTACTAAATAGCAAAATCTTCTCAGACAAGTTGGACATTGCAACATTATCAGCAAATAAATTTTGTGCACATTTCACTCTCGAGAAGCATATCCAAAGCCCTGAGATCCCAGTATCTCTCCATTATCACTAATGAACACGTGTCCGACGTACCGTACAAGGATAAGAACCGTCCTCCATGAGACCCAATGATCGTAAAGTACCATACAAGGGTAAGAACCTTCCTCCATGAGACCCAATGATCGGATCAGGCTGTTTGTGAGAAGTACCATACAAGGGTAAGAACCTTCCTCCATGAGACCCAATGATCAGATCAGGCTGTTTGTGAGAAGTACTATACAAGGTTAAGAACCTTCCTCCATGAGACCCAATGATCGTATCAGGCTGTTTGTGAGAAGTACCATAGAAGGGTAAGAACCTTCCTCCATGAGACCCAATGATCGGATCAGGCTGTTTGTGAGAAGTACCATACAAGGGTAAGAACCTTCCTCCATGAGACCCAATGATCGGATCAGGCTGGCTGTGAGAAGTACCATACAAGGGTAAGAACCTTCCTCCATGAGACCCAATGATCGTAAAGTACCATACAAGGGTAAGAACCTTCCTCCATGAGACCCAATGATCGTATCAGGCTGTTTGTGAGAAGCACCATACAAGGGTAAGAACCTTCCTCCGCGAGACCCAATGATCGGATCAGGCTGTTTGTGAGAAGTACCATACAAGGGAAGTACCATACAAGGGTAAGAACCTTCCTCCGTGAGACCCAATGATCGGATCAGGCTGTTTGTGAAACAGTACTAAACATACCATGGCGGAACTTCTCTATAAGCAGGGCATCCTGCGTGGATGGAGTACAGTTCTACTGACACCTAAAGCAGGATGTATGGGATAAACACATCCACATGCATTTGATTTATTTTTTTCTATATTACTAGAAACCATCTCCTGTACTAAAGCTTAAACTTGAATGCTTTTTGCTAAACAGCTGCACAGTTCTTCCCAGCCACAGCTTTTTACTTTTCTGATTGATATGCATTTAATTTTGTCACATTTCTTCTTTGTTGGCATCCAGGCAGCGTAAATACTGCTCCTAAGTGAATGTTACCAGAATTGGTAAATGTTACTGCTTTTTAACAATTCATAGTTTTCACACTGGGACAGTTGTAATAAACGTGCTACTCAAAGTGCATAAAATATTGAAAGTCCCCGAGATATTCAAGTAACTTTTGACATATCATCTTGGAGCATGAGTAGGCTTGCCCATATGGAATCTCTAAATTCCAAATTATGATCAGCTATATCTTTACAATGAAACGAAGTTTCAAGTGCAACACAGACACAGAGAGCAAGTCCAACGCAGATAAGCACACCAACGGAGACGGGAACCAGCGTGTAGAAAATAATACAAGAATAAAAGTCCAATACCATATACGCTGTTCCCTATGGCAATAAAACGTCTTGTAATTTCCAATTACGAAAAACCAAAACGAAACGTAACAGGCACTTCTTATTCTTCCATAAAACTTTTAGACAAGAAACACAGTGAGCGCTTTCGCCGATAGGCTTCATCAGACTTATATTACTTAACAGCCTTTCAGACATTTAAAAAGCCCTCCATTAAATGTGATTGGTTGTTCAAATCAAAATTTAAACTGCAGTATTATTTAAAGTGCTCAGTGCATATGACTCAATACCTTCTTATTAAAAACAGATGCAGTAAAACTCATAAAATAGAAGTGCTACACACCAGTAAAGTCATATTCTGGATGCTGTCATAAACAATATTATACAAAAATTAATAAATTAGAAGGTATATATACAGATGAATAAAATTTATATAACATCTTCGAACCAGAGTGTATCACTGTCGAAACAGCTCCATTATATAGCGATCACTTGAAACATCTCCACTTTTCCATCAATAGTGCAATATCAAGTTACATAACATTAAAATAAAAAATAAATGACAGATCAAGATAATAACTTTTTCGATTTGTTTGCAAAATCAAAAATATTGCCAGAATGAAAAACCAGGGATGTCAAGAAACTCAATCATGTTGGGACATCGGCAAATACATATTTACTTCACCAAATCCCACTCTTCGTTAAAATGAACTAGCAAGAAAGGGTGTGCTTAACCAACCTACATGAAAATTCAATACATATTATCTTCCTGTACCTAACATATAGAAAAAAGGGGAGAAAATATATATTTTTCATTCTGGCAATATTTTTGATTTTGCAAACAAATCGAAAAAGTTATTATCTTGATCTGTCATTTATTTTTTATTTTAATGTTATGTAACTTGATATTGCACTATTGATGGAAAAGTGGAGATGTTTCAAGTGATCGCTATATAATGGAGCTGTTTCGACAGTGATACACTCTGGTTGGAAGATGTTATATAAATTTTATTTATTTGTATATATACCTACTAATTTACTAATCTTTGTATAATATTGTTTATGACAGCATCCAGAATATGACTTTACTGGTGTGTAGCACTTCTATTTTATGAGTTTTACTGCATCTGTTTTTAATAAGAAGGTATTGAGTCATATGCACTGAGCACTTTAAATAATACTGCAGTTTAAATTTTGATTTGAACAACCAATCACATTTAATGGAGGGCTTTTTAAATGTCTGAAAGGCTGTTAAGTAATATAAGTCTGATGAAGCCTATCGGCGAAAGCGCTCACTGTGTTTCTTGTCAATAAAAGTTTTATGGAAGAATAAGAAGTGCCTGTTACGTTTCGTTTTGGTTTTTCGTAATTGGAAATTACAAGACGTTTTATTGCCATAGGGAACAGCGTATATGGTATTGGACTTTTATTCTTATATTATTTTCTACACGCTGGTTCCCGTCTCCGTTGGTGTGCTTATCTGCGTTGGATTTGCTGTTACATTTTATACGTTGTCGGAGCAGCACCCGAGGAGGATGGCGAACGTGGGTATACAGAACAGTGAAAGTATTGAACTTCCGTATATTCCGCCCACGATGGAGAGGGCGAGCAAGTTTTCTGACCGTTTTCAGGTTTGTGTGACCGGAGGGAATAACCAACTACTGGATTTCGTACCGAACATTGAAGGGACAAAGGATACCAACAATGCGATGCATGATTTAAACGCTATGAAGGACTTACAGGACTTTGAGACTGCCTTTACCAAATTGAAAAAGTTACAGGTACAGAGACATTATTTTGAAGCGTGCTTGAACAAAAAGATAGTACCGCGTGGGCTTCGTATTTTAAAGATGCCCACGTCTGGTAATCAATTTCCTGAATTGTTATACCGTTGGCAGCAGCTCAATCTTGAGCTGAGCTACAGTTACATGAGACTTCTTGTTGATTACCATACGCCGGAGGAAAACAGGCTAAGACTTTTGGTGAATAAGTTGTTTGAGGGTTTTAAGATAAAATACAATGAAAATGTTTATGCATTGAAATTAGAGAAAATTTTGGATGATATTACGTTTTTAGAAAAACGCTTGTTTGACCAGAAAAAACATAAAATAACCAGGGATATGCGAGATTTTAATAGTAATCATGTTTTTATGTGGCCTAAAGAGAGTCACAGTGATGTACAAGGCTCGAATAATTCACGTTTTGAACAGCGCAGTTATGTGAGTGCTATGACCAAAGATTATACACGCAAGGAATTTAATAATACTATGTCTAAAGTAGTTAGGGAGATGGATGTTGTAGAAACTATGCCAGGTGGTTTAGGACAAACACCAGTAAGCAATATGGGCAACGAGGCCACACAGGCAAGCACGTCAATTTTGAATGCAGGGAGTGAAGCGTTCATAGTGGAACAAGGCAGTATTCCCATGACGGGTACAGGGGCTGTTATAATACAGGGTGAAGATGGTAATGGATCCAGAACTCCAGAGTTGTCAGGGGAATTACAGACAGGTATGAATATTTCCACTAATGTTAAATCAACATCTCAGGCGTTAGTAGTGAGACCCAAGGAACATAGTAATAACCACACAACAATGAATAAAGTTAATACTCCATTCCCAATAGCACAAGATCATTTTTTGGGAAGGAGACTGTCTGCAAGCAGAGGCAGACAGAAGAGGAAAGGCTCCATAGAAGAGCAGCATGGTCCCACATTGAAGAAGATGTGGGAGAGGCACACTCATTAGTTATCAACTTATCAAGTAGAATTCTGAATAAATATGAGGAACAGGTTCTTAATAAAGGGTTGAGTTTTATCCCCACTAAAAACAACGATGTAGTAGATACTGTTATTGACACGAAGTTGTTTACCAGGAAGGTACAACTAATATTAGATTTTGGTAAGGAGAGACAAGAGACAGAACCTATGAGGTTTAGAGCCAACAGTACATATGTCCCACAGTTACATCCCACTGTTGAGGTGTTTGGCAATGTGGTAGAAAATGAAGTATATGAATACTATCAAAATAGAAGGGATACAAAGCATAAACAAAATTTAAATTACCAACAAAGGAAAGCACTGAATGATCTCAGGAATGATGAGTCACTGGTGATTAGGCCAGCTGACAAAGGTGGTCCGATTGTTTTGATGGACATCCTGGAATATAATGAAAGGATGAGACGTCTCTTGGATGATGATAAATCTTACCACAGAATAGATTCACAAACGGTAGTTGACAAGGTTTTTAGTGTTTATTACATGCTAGATGATCTCCTCATGTCATCAGATATTACTAAAGAGTTGTATGAATTCTTCAAGGTGAGGGATCCGGTTATACCTATTGTTCAGGGGCTTCCGAAGGTCCATAAATCACTGATAGACCCCCCCATGAGACCGATAGTAGCGGGCCAGGGTTGGGTCACGGAACCCCTCTCAGTATATACTGAGAGTCTTTTAAGACTGTTGGTGGATGAAAATATAAGGATACTCAAGGATAGTAAACATTTTTTACTGGGTCTTTATACTTTTACAAGAGGACTGAGGGATGATCAACCATTCCTGTTAGTAACCCTTGACGTGGTGAGCCTATTCACAGTAATCCCAAATGAGGTGGGCATTAGTTATATTTTGGATTATTTACGTATTAATTCACATTTTACAAATAAAAAAGTGGACTTAGTAGTCTTGTATCTTGAGACAATCTTAATGAATAACATTTTTGTATTTGATAATGATTTGTTTCTGCAGACTGATGGCGTAGCTATGGGCACACCTTGTGCAAATAGCTACGCCAATTTGGTCATGGCCACCTGGGAAGACAGGTACCTATGTGAAAATGACCTTTATAAGAAACATGTAGGGATGTACCGCAGGTTTGTAGACGACCTCTTTCTTGTTTGGTTAGGTGACGAAGAATCTTTAAAGAGTTTCGTCCATTATTTGGATATGTCTACCAATTTTCTAAGATTTACTTTAAATTTTTCTAGAACCAACATTTCCTTCTTGGATGTGGAAATTTGTAGACTTACTAATGGTTTGCTGAACACGTCCATTCATAGAAAGGGATGTTATAGAAATAACTTGCTTCATAGACAAAGTATGCATCCCACGTATGTTTTTAATAATGTTTTAAAAGGACAGTTTATGAGGGCATCAAGGTTGAACCCTAGTGAGGATAATTATAGGTCAGAAGTTTTTGACCTTAAGAAAAGATTTTTGGAGAGGGGATATGATGAACGGAAGATCAATGAGACTATCATAGAAGTGGATGCAATGAGATCTAATAGAGCCAGACCCTATTTCATGGAACAACAGGAAGGTCTAGAGGGAACCAGTGCACCCACTGACACAGTTAGGGCTACTATATCCTTCAGTAAGAATAGTTCAGATGTAGTGAAAGTACTGCACAAGCATTGGGACATTCTCCTTTCAGACAGGGAAGTGAGTAAGGTGGTGGGTCCCAAACCGAAAGTGACATACAGAAATCTTCCCAATCTGAAGAGACTATTATGCAAGCCTAAATACATACGCACAAGGGATATAAACACATGTAACAATACGAATACCTTACCGTGTGGTAAATGCAATCAATGTAGCTACATCAATTTGAATACAGAATTTGTACATCCGAAAAAGTACAGTTTTGTACCTACCATAAATGTAGATGTCCGAACTGGATAGCATCTGCAGTCATAACAGCTGGGTTGTCCTGTCGTCAGGCAGCCCGTCAGTCGGCCGGATTCCAAAGTCCGGGTCCGGCTTCGGCTGATGTCGCTCTTCATCCGACGTCATCTCTGTTGGACTTCGGGTATAAAGGCATCAGCCGACGCCATCTTCCTCAGTGTTTCTTGCCCCAGATGCCAGAAGCCCTCCTGAAGGCTAAAATTTTTTGGATAGATGCCAATGTTTCCAAAAGGATAGAGGTAACCACAAAAATAAGCATGTATGTACATATATACAAACAAATACACCATAAAAGACTCCCCCCCATCAGCTAGCTATTAGGAGGGTAAACACCCTAGGAGTACCTCAGAGGGAAGGAGGAGGGTAATCTGACTGCAGATGCTATCCAGTTCGGACATCTACATTTATGGTAGGTACAAAACTGTACTATGTCCTTCATGGATGCATCTGCAGTCATAACAGCTGGGTAGAATACCATAGCCAACTAGGGGGAGGAGGATAAGGTAGATTATGGTGTGTTTAGGATCCCTTGCAGTACAGCAGTGGCAAACCCTGCTCGGGATCTGGAATATAGAGGCAAATTATAATGCTTGGCAAATGTATGCACGGAGGTCCAAGTAGCCGCCTCAATAATGTCTTTGGTAGCCACTCCTCGTAAGAAGGCTGTGGTAGTGGCTGTTGCCCTTGTAGAATGAGGTCTTATGTTCTGTGGAATTGGTTTTCCATGGAAGGAGTAACAGAATCGTATGCAATTTCCTATCCATTTGGAGATTGTCTGTTTGGAAATAGCTTTTCCCTCTCTTCCTGTTGCATAGGCCACAAAAAGTTGGTCAGTCTTTCTGCTGCTTTTGGTTCTGTCCAAGTAGTAGCGTAGCTGTCTATGTACATCCAAGGTATGCAGTATTCTTTCCCTCTGTTTTGTGGGTTGGGAAAGAAGGTAGGTAGGTGGATTGCCTGGTTTAAAGACACTCTGGATACCACCTTAGGCATAAATGTTGGATTAGTCCTCATGGATACTCTATCTTGGTGGAAGATTAGGAAGGGTTGCACTGCCATTAAGGCCTGTAGTTCTGAAACCCTCCTTGCTGAGGTAATTGCCAGTAGGAAAGCAGTTTTCCATGACAGGTGTTGTAAGTCTGCTGTTGCTGCTGGCTCAAAGGGTGATAGTGTCAACTTTTCTAGTAGTTTAAGTCCCAAGCTGGTAATGGTGGTTTTCTTGGAGGTTTTACATTCTTGATTCCTCTGAGAAATTGTCTGAGCAGAGGGTGTGAAAAACAGGTGGATCAAAGCTGTATTCTGCTGAAATAGCTGATGCATGTATCTTGATGGAGGAGTAGGACAGGCCTGAATGGAGAAGTTCGGCCAGATACTCCAGGATGTTAGGTATATCTATGTTTGACACATCTTTTCCTCTTTCAGAACTCCAGCTGACAAACCTTTTCCATTTTCCAGCGTAGTTCCTTCTTGTTGAAGGTCTGCGTGCTTCAAGAATAATGTCTTTAACTCTTTGGGAAAGTTCTTGATTAGCTGCTGCTATGTGATGTTCCATGCAGTCAGTTGTAAGGTTTTCAGGTTTGGATGTATGGTGCTGTAGTTGTTCTGAGTTAGCATCAAAGGCATCAGGGTATTGGCCACATATTGTTCGAGACAAGCTCCTTAGTAGTGGATACCAGTGTTGTCTTGGCCAGTTTGGAGCTATCAGGATTATCCTTGGATGTTCTTCCTTGATTTTTAGGAGTACTTTGTGTATCAAGGGAGAGGTGGGAATGCATAAACTGTTATGCCCTTCCAGCTGAAGGAGAGCGAATCCACTTTCCATGCTAGTGGGTGAAATGTCCTTGTGCAGAATTTTTGAGTTGGTGATTGTGAGGAGATGCAAATAGATCTATCTGAGGCATTCCCACTTCTTTGTAATGGTCCTGAAGATGTCCGGGTGCAGGTGCCATTCGTGAGCATCTGATGTGGTCCTGCTTAAGATGTCCGCTAGAGTATTTTCTTTTCCTGGTACAAATATTGCTTGCAGCTGGATGTTGTAGCTGAGTGCCAGGGTCCACAGTTCCAAAGTCATTCTGCATAGGGGTATGAATGAGTGCCTCCCTGTTTGTTGATGTACCACATGACTGTGGTGTTGTCTGTCCTTATCAACAGCTGGCCCTCTTTGAGAAATGGTCTGAACTTTTGGATAGCCAGTTTTACAGCCAGCATTTCTTTTAGGTTGATGTGCAGGTGAAGTTGATCCTGAGTCCACAATCCTTGCACGCATTTGTCCAGCATGTGGGCCCCATCCTAGGTCTGAAGCATCTGTTGTAATGCTCTGGCTTGCTTGACATCTGAGAAAAGGAAGGCCTGGGTTGGACCGGCATGCCTGGGCCCACCATAGGAACTCCTGTTTTAAGCATGGAATTAGTGGGATTTCTGTTTCGAGGCTGTGTCTGTGTTGGGACCATAAATTCCGTGAGGTACCACTGTAGTTTTCTCATATGTAGTCTGGCAAATGGAACCAAAATTATGCATGATGCCATGAAGCCCAAGGCCTGCAGAACTTTTCTTGCTGTTAATTTGTTCAGCTTTGTTAGGGACAAGAAGTAAAGAGGGAGTTCTTTTGTTTTTCTGTAGTTAGGAATGCCATTTGTCTCACTGTGTCCAATTCGCTCCCAAGAATGTCCTTGTTTGGGATGGTATCAGTCTTGACTTTTGTAGATTGACTGTGTATCCCAGTGCTTGTAGCAAGTAAATGACCCTTTGCAAATCTGTTGTCAACTTGCTTTTGTTGTCCCCTTGTAGCAGGCAGTCGTCCAGGTATGGGTAAATATGAATTCCCTGCAGTCTGCAATATTTACTGATGCCAGGCATTTTGTGAATACTCTGGGCAGTAGATAAGCCAAAGGCAATGCTGAGAATTGATAGTGCTCTGATCCTGCAAGAAATCTGAGGTATCTTCTGCAGATTGGTCGATAGGGACGTGCAGGTATGCCTCCTTGAGATCTAGAGTTACCAGCCAACACTCCTTGCCCAGCATGGGAAGAAGTTGCTGTAGGGTCAGCATTTTGAATTTTGGGACAATGATGTATGTATTCAAGGTGGACAGGTCGAGAATTGGTCTCCAACTTTTTCCTTTCTTGGAACTAGGAACAGTCTGGAGTAGAACCCTTTCCTTGCTCTGCTGCAGGCACTTTTCCACAGCTCTCATGTTTGCTAACTCCATTATCTGTTGTAAAGCTTCTGTTTTTGATTTGGAGGTAGATTTGGCATTCCTCTTTTGACTGGTATAGTGTGGAAGTGGAATCGGTAACCTTGATGTATAATTTGCAGAATCCACTTGTCTTTTGTTATGTGGTGCCAGTTCTTTGCAAATAAAGTTAACCTTCCGCCTAGTGGGGCTGCTATTTGCTCCCTGGTAGGCGGTTTTAGGAGTAAGTCACTGTGGCTGTGTTGAAGTAGTGGCAGTGGCTGTGTCTGTGCCTCTGTTGTTACCTTGCCACTGTCGTCCTCTGTAGGCACTTCCTCTGGTTTGGTTTCTGCCTCTGGAGCGTCTATTCCTGCCCTTTGAAATCTTGTGGAGTCAGGAAAGGACCAATTCTTGGCAGGCCAGTTCCTGCTAAACCTTGGGGGTTGAACCTGCAGGAAATCTGTAACAGTTTGAACTGATTTTGCCTTTTCTTCCATTTTCTTCATAACCTGCTGGGCAGGTGCACCAAACAAACTTGTCTTATCCATAGGAGCATCTAACAATTTTGCTTTAACATGATCTGGTAGAGCTTGCTCCTTTAGCCATGCATGCCTTCTTATCACTGTGCCAGTCATGGCTGATCTAAATGAAGCCTCCAGTGCATCATAGCCACATTTTAAGGAATGGTTACTAACCTGTTGTATGTTATTTACCATTTCTAATACATATTTCTTGTCAAGAGCTTCATCAGTGGTTAATTTTTTAGTTAGCTGATCAAGCATAAACTCTTGGTATTGTATCATGTGAAACTGGCAGTTTAAAGCTCTAGCTGAGAGAGTAGCTGAAGTGTATACTTTTTTACCCCATCTGTCTAATGCCCTTGCTTCCCTTTCAGAAGGAGTAGGGTTTTTAGCTATGGTAACTGCCTTGGGACCCTGGGATATTGTTTCTGGGTCTGCAAGGGGCCTTGTAAAGGTGGTGATGAGTGTCAGGCACCCTGTAAAATCTATCTGGTTTGGCAGGGGCTGGGGGTAATGAGTCTGGAGCAGAGCAGACATCATTAAAAGCGTCATCTACCACAGAAAGAACAGGAGGTATAGCTAAGGGCCTGTGCTGTGGAAGGTGCAGAAAGGTTCTAAGTCTTTTGAATCTGAGAATTCTTGTTGCTGCCATTGGAACTGCTCTCATGGCATGCAAGGTTTCCCCAAAGGAGAATTCTTCTGGAGGGAGGCAGCTGGAATGGATTCTTCAGCATCAGAATCCTCAAAATTAGAAAGGGGCCTCTGGCTGGTCAGTAATGTCTGATTCATCTGCAGAATCATCAGAGGACACTGGCTCAGGGGCTCTGCCCTAGGTCTCTTATCTGGGGCTGAGAGGCCCTGTCTGGGTGAGGTTGAGATCCTCTAATTAAAAAATCAAATCTTCTGCCAAGGTGAGCATTTGAGAACTAGAAGAGGGCCTGGTTGAGGTGGTTTAACAGGCACTGATTTGGTAGACTTGGCTGCTTTAGCCCTGGCGAAAGCCTTAATAGACATGGCTGCTGGAGGCCTAGCAGCACCACGTGCTGGGGTAGAGACATCCAGGGAATGGTGTCTGATACGTCAGTGGGTAATTTCAGAGGCCGATTCAAGAATTGTAGCAGGGGCCTCAAGAGTAGAGATAGATTCGGCTGTACCTAGATCAGTTTTCGGTTTCGGCGAAACAGAGACACTGTTTGCTTAAGCGTGGTTTCAGCGAAACCGCGGACCGTGTCGGTCTTTTTCGTTTTGGCAGAAAGTGTAGTCGGAGGTTCCGGCGACATAATGTAACAAAGTCAGAACCGAAAAACTGTTCTGCAAACTCCGACCGGCGCCTAAGCGTTAAATCGGTTGAAGAAGCACAGGCGAACAGGCTGCTACGTCGTGGGCTGGGCCTAAACAAGGCAGACAGTAAGAATGGAAATCTTTATGAGGTATTTGTTTCCCACAGGTTAAACAATTATTAACTTTTTCTGACATCGGCTGAGGCAAGAAAGAGTCCCCGTACTTAGCTTTAGAAGTCTTGAGTAGTATTCGGTAGAAAAATCTCTGGATCCGACCGACCGGCACTGCGAACAGCTTCTGCTTGGGGCAGCCACAAGAAAGACTGGGAAGATGGCGTCGGCTGATGCCTTTATACCCGAAGTCCAACAGAGATGACGTCGGATGAAGAGCGACATCAGCCGAAGCCGGACCCGGACTTTGGAATCCGGCCGACTGACGGGCTGCCTGACGACAGGACAACCCAGCTGTTATGACTGCAGATGCATCCATGAAGGACATCAACACGGAAGTATTCCTTTCATACTAACACCAATTGTGAAACTAGAAATGTTGTTTATCTGGCTTCATGTAAATCATGTCTGTCCTTTTATATTGGGAAGACGAACCGTACCCTAAGGGAACGAATTAGAGAACATAATTATCAAGTTAGAATAGGCTCAGATGTCAATGCACTATCTAGACATCATAAAGAAGCAGGGGTTGAGCATACTTTTTTCTTCTATGTTATACAGGCATTGGCACAGGGCATAAGAGGAGGAGACCTTGTCAATAGGACTTTGGAATGTGAGACCAGGTGGATCATCAGATTAAGATCTGATGAACCACCTGGTCTCAATGATAAAGTACAAATTAAACCGTTTTTGAAGAGCAGAAGAATATTTAAACCTAGATGAGTATATGTTTAAAAATACAACGTATAGCAGGTGTTTTACTATTGACTCTGGTCATTCTGAGTACCTCTTCTTGATGCACCCGACCTGCTGTTTTTATTGGAGAGTTGGTCATTCTCATATAACATTGATGCCCTTATATAATATGGGGGGCTCGTGGATAGGATGACCATTTTAAGACTGTACTTTTAGGTACACGATATATGTTTTTATGTAATTCAGTTATAAAATATTTGATGTGTATCATTTCCCATTTGCTCCTTGCATTTTTGGAGAATTGACAACAAATATATATTTTCTCCCCTTTTTTCTATATGTTAGGTACAGGAAGATAATATGTATTGAATTTTCATGTAGGTTGGTTAAGCACACCCTTTCTTGCTAGTTCATTTTAACGAAGAGTGGGATTTGGTGAAGTAAATATGTATTTGCCGATGTCCCAACATGATTAATGAGTTTTTTTGACATCCCTGGTTTTTCATTCTGGCAATATTTTTGATTTTGCAAACAAATCGAAAAAGTTATCTTGATCTGTCATTTATTTTAATGTTATGTAACTTGATATTGCACTATTGATGGAAAAGTGGAGATGTTTCAAGTGATCGCTATATAATGGAGCTGTTTCGACAGTGATACACTCTGGTTCGAAGATGTTATATAAATTTTATTTATTTGTATATATACCTACTAATTTACTAATCTTTGTATAATATTGTTTATGACAGCATCCAGAATATGACTTTACTGGTGTGTAGCACTTCTATTTTATGAGTTTTACTGCATCTGTTTTTAATAAGAAGGTATTGAGTCATATGCACTGAGCACTTTAAATAATACTGCAGTTTAAATTTTGATTTGAACAACCAATCACATTTAATGGAGGGCTTTTTAAATGTCTGAAAGGCTGTTAAGTAATATAAGTCTGATGAAGCCTATCGGCGAAAGCGCTCACTGTGTTTCTTGTCAATAAAAGTTTTATGGAAGAATAAGAAGTGCCTGTTACGTTTCGTTTTGGTTTTTCGTAATTGGAAATTACAAGACGTTTTATTGCCATAGGGAACAGCGTATATGGTACTGGACTTTTATACAGACACAGAGAGGTTCAAGTTGTAGGAGAGCCAAAAAATAGGCCAATTTGGTTCTAAGACTTGTGGCAATGACAAGAGGAGGACTGTTATAGTCTGACTTGATTCTAAGACTTGTGGCAATGACAAGAGGAGCACTGTTACAGTCTGACTTGGTTCTAAGACTTGTGGCAATGACAAGAGGAGCACTGTTATAGTCTGACTTGGTTCTGAGACTTGTGGCAATGACAAGAGGAGCACTGTTATAGTCTGACTTGGTTCTGAGACTTGTGGCAATGACAAAAGGAGCACTGTTATATAGTCTGACTTGGTTCTGAGACTTGTGGCAATGACAAGAGGAGCACTGTTATAGTCTGACTTGGTTCTGAGACTTGTGGCAATGACAAGAGGAACACTGTTACAGTCTGAATTAGACTTGCTGTAATTTTATCTGCTATGTTAGACATACAGTAGAATGGTTCTACCTAAGAAAGTCACTATGAGGCAAGCAAAGGCTTTAGCCACTAAGTGGAAACTAGGAAACAAGGCTCTCAAGCCATCCTGTTGCACACCAAGTTGCCCTGTCGACAATTTCATGTCAGACAGGTCCACACAGGACCTGCCTGGAATGAGGGTCTATATTACATCAGCGAATGCTTAAAATAGTGAACGCGGATTTATCGACCCTTTAAAAGTGAAAGTTTGAAATCCTGAAGACATAGAACAGCGATTTCACGATTACAAACCCCCCCCCCTCCAAAACACTAAATAAAGCCCCCCTACTTAAATATACAAAATCTGTGATCACACTACAGTGGAGGAAATGGCAAAGTCCCGAAAACGACCCAGTGATATTTTTCCTGGGAAAAAAAATCACTGCTCCATGTCTTTGGGATTTCAAGCTTTTGCTTTTAAAGGGTCGCTAAATCAGCATTCTCTATTTTAAGCATTCACTGATTTAATATAGACCAGGGAATGATGCCAGCTACTTAACTATTAAAGTAAATTATTTTATCTTTGCATCAATGCATCATTCTAGGTAAAGGCAGGATTCTTTTCTGTATTTAGCACAGGCATAAAACAATACAAGATGTTTATCTTTATGGCCCTCAGGGCTGAATGCCACAAGTCACTGACAGCAACAGGAGCTATTACTAGGTCATACTCTTATCTGTCTGGTGTGAAAGACTGAAGAGCCGTTACAGATCTGAGCACTGGAGATAGAACCGTCACCTGACCCTTGTCCATTCTCATAACCAAGGAGTCAGTACCGAACAATGCAGTCACCAATTGCTAGAACATTTCCACTTGTGCTCAAACTCAGACACAAGTGGTGACTGATTTGCAGTCAACAGCCTGGTGTCTCATTTAAGTGTGTGGGTTGTAATGTCATGTTTGCAGTTTACAGATTTCTGCCAGGACTTGCTCTCTAGTTTTAGGGGGCTTAGGAAGTGACTTCTGACTTCCTTAGCATATGCTGGCTTGGCATATTCCTGCACTGCAGCTCAAAAAACATGTTTTAACCTGACAGTCACCTCCACGTTAGGTATATGCTTACACCTCTTACACAAAAACAGGTTCTACAGTACAACAAGAGAAATGATGGACAAAAGCAAGTTTAATGTTAATATGCTGTGATCTTGGGCTGCTGGAGTGCAAGTAGAGTGCCAAAGTTCACTGACTAAATTATATTACATGTAGAATTAAGATACTGTATCTTATTTTTACATGGGTGAATGTCTAATCTAAAAACAATTGTTTTTCTCCTTTGCAGGGCGCAAGTCCCTCCTGCACTCTCCCAAACTTTATATGCAAAAGCCAAGACTGCTGTACCTGTAAGAAAAAGGAATATTCAGGGGAAGTGGCTATCTCTTAGTACCTTTAAGTGTGTTTTTTGGGCATTCAGTCAAACATGTTTTGGGGCTCACTATATCAGGTCCACAAATTTAAGTTTCTTACATCTGTAGGGATAGCTATTTTTTTTTATTCGCAAATATTCAGTGGGAGTCAAGATGTCTACAGAATTTTTACATTCTGTTCTGATTGAAATTTACAAAGATTCATTGCTGACTATTTTTACATTGAGGCAAGTTAAGTGCAAGCAATAAATCCGAAAGTACTGAGCATTCTTTGCTGAGGGAAATGAAAATTTAAGGTACAATGGCAAACAGTTCAGTTAAAAATAATGTCTGAAAATATGGAAAGTAAATAAGATGGCAACCTTCTTAGCAGATTTAATACTTTAATACATTTAATAGAACAATGTACAATTTAGTTTTATTTAAAGATGATGAACAGGGGAGAAGTTCAAGAAATAAGAGCAAGTGGGATTTTTAAGAAAAAAACATAACAGATTATATTCTTAAAGTAGCAGAAAGTATTCCAAGAACTAAGCCAAACCATGAATGGAGAAAGGAGATTTTTCCAATTGATATGACTACAAGTAGGGGGTACAGACGGAGAAAGGTAAGAGTCGGATGAGGCCAAAGCGATGTTTGGACTGCAGGCTAGTGACTTCCTTCCCTACCAGGGATTGACAGAGTACAGGCAAAGAGAAAGAGAGAGAGGAATCTTATGTGAAAGACCTGCTGTAGTGGAGTTTTTAGTTTAACCTAAAAAAGAGAGGCTGTTGTTAAAAAAGGGATAATTAGTAAGGCATATACAATACTGCACAATAATTATGAGAATCAATCAGAGGAGGTTAGAAAGTATTGGGAAGAGACAGGAAAAGCAACTAACATAATAATGGAAGGCGATATGTATGGCTACAAAGTGCAGAAGGTTTAGATCTCTGCGTGGAAGTGTTTGCATTGGTATTGTTATACCCCAAGCTGACTTCAAAGACATTTTCCTCAGGTGGAATTCAAATGTTGGAGGTCTGAAAGTAGGCAAAGATAACTTGAAACATATGTTTTCAGAGTGTAATGAGTTGGCAGATTTTAAAAAGTCCCTACAGGGTACTCTGTCAAATATTGGGTGAGCAAATGGCTGTAACCAGAAAAATAATTTTTTTTGAGCTGGGACATAGAATCTGAATTGCCTAAACATAGTAAGGTCTTATCAAGTTTAATTCTGTTGGCTGCCAAATAAGCAGTTACTAGAAAATGGAAATTTAAGTCTAAACCAAACGCAGTTGAAGTACTGAATATTACAAAATAGATAAAATAACTTGAAGAGGAGTCTTTAGAAAAGGGAAGGACAAATTTCATAAGAAATAAATGGAAATTGTGGGAACAATACATACAGAATAATGTTCAGGAGGAGGAGTAGTGGTGTTTAAGGGAAGGCAGGAGTTCAGTAATTTATGTAATGTTGGACTGATAGTTATAAAGGAAAAAAAGATATGTGATGTATAAAATACATAATCAAAAAATGTTAATATAGTTTGTTTTCTTTTAATGTATGTTCACCTAAGTCTTTAGTGACAACTTAAAAAAAAAAAAATGATGTACCTACCATAATATTCTATCTGTATTGCCGATCTTCATTCTTTCCTCACAAATGGGTTTGAATCTGAACCGTTGGCTCCGACTTGGCCGATGCCACAGCTTGCAGCCACCAGATCTCTCAAGCTTCTCCCTTACCCACAATCCAACCTGCCAAATAACTCAAATCTTGTTTGCTGTTATAAGGTGCAAAAGGACAGAGAAATATGGGAAGCCTTATGCAAAGTCACACAAACATATAAATGTATCCATTCAGAGACCATGTAACTGCTCGTTCTTCCAGAAGTCACACATGGGGGTAGGTGGGAGGGGATGTGAGGAAATAATTAAGATCAGCCACACAGATGGAATGTTATGGTTAAGTACATTACTTCTTTATCTGTTGTTGTCAATCTTCATTCTATCATCACAAATGGGACAGCGTCTCCAGCTACTTGAATCCAGGGTAGACTCTAAGGATATTCCTGAGCATCATAGAACCAAATGATGCCCCACCTCTGGAGACCACATCCAATTTGTCATGAGTAATAAAGGTAAGAGAAGTAGCTGCTGCTGCACAAATATCATCCATAGACATCCTACAAACTGCATAAGTAGCCACAACTCTAGTGGAGTGTGCTTTCAAAGGATGTGCGAGAGGAATGTCCAATTTATTACAAACAAAGGAGATGCAATTAGTTAACCACTTTGATAGAGAAATTTTAGAAAATGATTTTCCCAATTTTGGTCCAGAAAATGAAACAGAGTTGTTCTGCTTTCCTGATTTTTTTTCTGTTCTATGCAAACAAACACAACTGTCTATGAACATCTAGTAAATGTAAAATGTATTCTCTTTTGTTGGCAAATTCAGGAAAAAATACTGGCAAATTGCTAGAACTACTTATGTTGGATTTTGACACCAGCTTTGGAAGAAAGGATGGGTTGGTACTTAAGGTCACTCTGCCTTATGGAAAACCAAGTATGGAGGTTTGGAAGATAACACTTGGATCTCAGATATTCTTCTTGCAGAACTAATGGCAACCAAGAAGATAGCTTTCTATGAAAGATGTTTAACTCATTCCCTCCAATAGAGCTCTAGAAGTTTGCACTGTAACTTCCAATGGGTGGAGCCTAAGCCTTCTGACAATCAAATTATATCCTCACATTTCAAACAAATGCTAATATCTTTGGAACCATAGGGATTATGAAAAAAGTATAAAAGGCAAACTCTTCAGCATAAACTATTTTTACAGTGGTAATATTCTTAGGTTCTAGGTCTTAACCTGAATGTAATAAGTCACAGTAAACACAGTAACTATTATATCTGTAAAAATTTGTAAATTTGCAACATCTCAGCAACCACTCAAGTTGCACATACTGTCAAGCAGCATTTTATTCATCCAGCTGAGAGATTTCACATGAGGCTAAGGAGTTTTGTCTGTTGCACTTCATTTTTGAGATATTTAGAAAAATGTGAACAGTATAGCTATATAAATTAATATCATAAAAACAACAGTTAATATCTATTTACCTGCACTAGGTAGAGGTCAAATGTTAATGCAGTTGAATTTGCCAAGATGTAATCTTTAAGATGAAATCTCTTAAAATGCTGAATGTAGCATGATTTTGGGTTTACTGATGCAAATATGAACAAGCAATATTTGATGCCTAGAGGCATCAGTAGGGATTAACTGCAGAGGCAGCTGGAGGCATCACTCAAATGTAATGAGTGAAGGTCACATGCAGCTGCTAGTTCAAAGGGAGATTGTGTTAGAAACTGCAGCATCAAGTTCAGGTCCCATGAAGGAGTAGGGTCTTTAAAAGGAGGCTTTCGAAGGAGTGTCCCTTTCAAGAAGGCCTTGCTCAATTTGTGGGAAGCAAAAGGAGCACCATCCAACCCTGTATGGTAATTTGAAATTGCTGCTAACTGTACCCTAATGGTTGAGTAACTAGCACTATTCTGAAACAATCTGGTAAGTAAATTTAAGATGTGATAAATAGAGGCTGAAAAGGGATCAGATTTACGTTGTTGAGCCCAGATAGCAAGCCTCTTCCATTGACTTAAATATGTTTTCCTTGTCAACGTTTTATAGGAAGACAGAAATATATGTCATACAGGAAAAGGAGATAAGAGCATAGACTGTCTGGCTATTAAGGGAACTAAAGAAGCCAAGTGGTTAGCTTGAGGTTTGGAATATCTGGGTGTGACAACGGGAGGCCAACTGTGAAGTAGAGCAACAGTCATGACTGTCCGAGTGGGGGAATGAGGGCAAAGTAGTTGCGGCACTTCTTGTTTAGGAGAGAGGCAAAGATCGCAGCATGGCTGGCCCCATTGCCAGAAAATCTCATCCGCCACCTTCTTGTTCAGGGACAACTCTTGTGGAAGTAGTATCTACCTGGCTCAGCTTGTCTGCAATCACAGTGGATTTTCCCAGAATGTGCATTGCTAAAAAAAAGCAGTTTGAAGAGATCGCCC
>NC_056750.1:856744393-856781893 GCF_019279795.1 Protopterus annectens
CTGTTGCGGGGGGGTGGACAGTGCAACTCTCGTTGGCTAGTTCCTTCTTTGTGGATGCTGAAATGATCATATCATCAACTGGAGCCCCTCTTCCCCAAAAATAACTGCAGGTGGTGCCATTATCCTGTCTGATCTCCCAGGTATAGACTCTATGGAATCAGGCTCCTTCCATGGCTGCTTAGAGATCATATTTACTAGCTCCTCAGTGGCAGAGTCTCACAGCAAGTAGAGGGCCTGTACCAAAAGCCTCTAGGAAAATTGATTCCTCTGGGGTAGAGATGGAGGATGTCCAGCCACCTCTCTGTTTCAGGATCTCTAGTAAGTCCCCAAAAGGGACATTTTCAGGAGGTGACCATGGGGACCCTTCACCTTTGTCAAAATCAGTGTCTTTGATGATGACTCCTGCAAGGGATCTAGGTGCTTCCTCTTGCATGTCCTCTTCCTGGGAACCTCTGCAGTGAGTAATCTGGGGAAATCTTGGAAAAAGAAATAATTCCCTGAGAAGAAACCTGAGGTTTCGGTATAGGATGTCTCTGTGGAGAGAGAAGTTGAGGCTCCAAACACTAGGGCATCATGGAATAGGTAGGAACTGAGTGTGAAGGTTCCATCTGCACTGTCGAGGCAGCTAACACTCTCTCTGCAGCCTTGAAGGCAGAGTTTAAAAGACTGGGAAAGAGGCTGTGATCCGAGAAACCGGGTTTCAGAATTGTCACCTCTCAGATCCGTCTGCATCATCTCAGAGGAGGAAGCAGGAGCCCAACTGTCCACTGCAGAGGTGCCAAGGAACAGAGATGACTCAGAAAACTTTGGAGTCAAATGCTGTATCCCAGACCTGGCAGGCAGACCTTGGGTCCAGGAACTCTCCTGATCCAAAAAGATAGGAGGTCTCACAGAAGACGGATGCAATGATACAGAGATCCTCATATCAGGGAATGACAGATCCGGATGACCAGGATCCTGTAACTAACACAGAAGATCGAGTTACAAGAGGAACTTGGGGGGGGGGTGTGGTGGAAGGTCGGACTGCCTGACCCAAAGGGGTAGGTGCCGAAGCAAGACCAATCTGCCCCTGAGCTGAGAGAATCTTCCTCACCACTCTCTTCACATCATCTGTAATGCTCCTAGAAGAACAAGCAGAATAAATGGAGGAGGATGCTGATCTCTGCAGAGAGAGATGGAAGCCTATCTGGTAATTAATCAACCGAAGGAAAGTATCTAGTGCAAGGGCAATAGAGAATCTCCGAAGGCTGCATCTCATCCAGTGGGTTTGCCTGATCTGACTTTGACAGAGCTAGAGATGTGGAAATTGCTTGTGAAGTCATAAGATCCAAAGCCACAGTCGGATCCAAGAGTTTTGTCTTTTTCTGTTCTGGGGTTGAGATCTAAAGTTTGGCAGTCCATTTCCTTGAGAAGTCAGAGGAGGATTTTGATGATGTGGATTGTTTTGACTTTGGAGATTGAGATATGGCTTCTCCAAAGGAAGAAGTAAAGAGGCCCTTTAATATTAGTTTGTTTATCTGTTCTGTTAATGCTCATGGACTGAATCAGTGACAAATGGAGCAATCCTCCTGAAGGCAATATACTCAGAGGGAGTGCACATCTGAGATAGGCAACTTATGTCTGCATTTGGAACATTTTTTGTATCCTGTAGGTTTGTCACTCGTTTCTACAATGATGAAAAGCAGCAAAGATCCAAAGTAAAAATATGAAGAAAGAAAAAAAGTCAACAACTTTTTTTTTTTTTTTTTTAAACAGGCTAAAGAAGGAAACAGAAGGAATACCAACAATGGTAAGCAGAACTAAGAGCAGGTCATAAAAAGATTACAGCTCCTAACTTCGACAGAGAAAAAGTAATAAGGGCAAGGGAGAAAACAGAAAGAACTGAAACCGATAGTACAAACAGTGAAAACGGAATATGAAAATAGGAAGAACTGAAACAGACAGTACAAAAGTACAGTTTTGTACCTACCATAAATGTAGATGTTCGAGTGTTCACACTGCTGCAGTCATTACACTTGGGTTATAATGCCGTCAGGCGGTCCCGCAGTTGGCCAGAGTTCCAAAGTCTTGGTCCGGCGTCACTTGCTGTCGCTTCTTCCCTGACATCAGTGCGCCAGGGGTATATAAGATGCATCCAACACCATTTTCATCAGTTTTTCTTGCCCCAGATGTCAGGTGCCCCCAAATAGGTAGGCAATACATATTGCTAATAAAAAATATACATAAAAAAATAAAAACAATACCTTCAGTTACAAGCAAATACACCATAAAGGTTGTATAGGATAGAAAGGTATAGATAAGTCCAGCTAGTTCAGACGGGATGGAGGGAGGGTAACCTGGACTGTAGCAGTGTGAACACTCAAACACCTACATTTATGGTAGGTACAAAACTGTACTATGTTAATCGTGTTACACTGCTGCAGTCATTACACACTTGGGTAGAATCCCAAAGCTAAGGTTGGGTGGCTGGTCTATAAAGAGTTAGGATTGGCTATGAGGCCCTGCAGAACTGCAGTGGCAAATCCTGCTCTGGATTTAGAGTAAAGAGGCGGGTGGTAATGCTTGGTAAAGGTGTGCACTGAACTCCAAGTTGCAGCCTCCAAAATTTCCTTAGTAGGTACTCCTCTGAGAAAGGATGTTGAAGTGGCTGTTGCCCTGGTGGAATGTGGCCTAATGTTATTTGGGACTGATTTTCCATGCTGTGTGTAGCAGTAACGAATACAGTGTCCTATCCATTTGGATATAGTCTACTTTGAGACAGCCTTGCCCTGTGATCCTGCAGCATATGCTACAAACAGTTTCTCAGTTTTCCTGAAAGCTTTTGTTTTGTCCAAGTAGAAGTGTAGCTGCCTGTGTATGTCCAAAGAATGCAGAAGTGTCTCCCCTTTATTCTGGGGGTTTGGATAAAAAAGTTGGCAAATGGATGGTTTGGTTAAGAGCCACACTAGATACCACCTTTGGCATAAAGGCAGGGTTTGTCCTTAAAGAAACCCTGTCCTGATGAAAAATTATAAAAGGTTCCACTGCCATTAATGCCTGTAGCTCTGAGACTCTTCGTGCTGAAGTTACTGCCAGGAGCAGAGCTGTTTTCCATGATAAAAATTTTAGATTGGCTGTATTGGCTGGCTCAAAAGGTGGCAGGGTCAGTTTTTCCAAAACGAAATTGAGGTCCCAAGTTGGTGTTGGTGCTCTCCGGGGCGGTCTTATGTTCTTAGCCCCTCTGAGGTACTGCTTTAGCAAGGGATAGGAGAATAAAGGAGGATCCGTGTTGTAATGTGCTGAAATGGAGGCTCCGTGTTGTAATGTGCTGAAATGGCAGAGACGTGGATCTTAATTGATGAGAAGGATAGGCCTCTGTCCAGCATCTCAGTTAAGTATTGTAAAATCTGAGGAATGTTTGGAACAAGAGGGTCAAGGCTTTGAGCCTGGTTCCAGGTGCAGAATCTCTTCCATTTTTCTGAGTAAGCTTTCCTGGTGCTAGGACTCCTGGCCTCCAAAATGACATCCATAACAGCTTTAGAGAGAGCTGTTGCCTGTTTGACTAATGAATCTGCCATGCAGCCAAGTTTAGGGTTTTGAGCTGACCGTGCAGGATCTGATTGTTTTGATGAGTCAGAAGGTGTAGCATTTGAGGCAAAATCCATGGTGGGCCTTGAGCTAAGTTCCTTAAGATAGGGTACCAGTGCTGGCGTGGCCAGTCTGGAGCAATCAGGATCATCTGTGGTTTTTCTTGTCTGGCTTTTAGGAGTACCTTTGAAAGGAGAGGCAGCGGTGGGAAGGCATAAACCTTTAGGTTTTTCCAGTTGAACAAAAGAGCATCCACTTTCCATGCTTGTTTGTGATAAGTCCTTGTGCAGAATTTTTGTAGTTGGCAATTCAGTGGGAAGGCAAAAAGATCTATGTCTGGGCATCCCCATTTTTGCATTACCATGCTGAAGATTTGTGGATTCAATTTCCATTCGTGAGGGTCCATGATATTTCTGCTTAGATCGTCTGCCAGACTATTTTTATTTCCTGGCAGGAATTGTGCTTGCAGGTGAACTTGATACGTTAGAGCTGTGTTCCACAAGGTCATGGCTTGCCTGCATAGGGGATGAGTGCCCCCTCGCTTGTTTATGTACCACATTACTGTGGTGTTGTCTGTCTTTAATAATAATTGTTCTGGATGCAGAAGGTCCTTGAAAGCTGTTAGGGCATTCTGAACAGCCATCTCTTTTTGATTGATGTGAAGATGCATCTGGTCTGTGGTCCACTTGCCCTGAATGCATTTTCCTGCCATGTGTGCTCCCCAGGCGTAATCCGAGGCATCTGTTGTTAGAGTCTGCCTGGCTGTGGGTAGGGTAAAAGGCTGACCTTTGTTTAGGTGACATGCCTGTGCCCATCATCGAAACTCCTGTTGTAGGCAGGGAATCATTGGTATTACTGCTTCTAAACTGTGAGTGTGTTGAGTCCAAACACTTTTTAGGTACCATTGTAATTTCCTCATATAAAGTCTGGCATATGGTGGTAGTAGTATGCAGGATGCCATGAATCCCAGGGCCTGCAGAATTTTTCTTGCAGGAAGATGGGACTTTTTTGCCAGTAAATGAAAATATTGAGTTAGTTGAACTTGTTTGTCTGGCGAGAGGTAAGCCATCTGGGCCGTTGTATTTAAGCTGGCACCCAGGAATATAATCTGTTGTGAGGGTACCAGTTTTGACTTCTTTTCGTTTACAGTGTACCCTAGAGAAATCAGCCACCTTTTTACAAATGCCAGATGCTGTAGAAGAATGTCCTTTGTCTCTGCTTGAATGAGGCAGTCGTCCAGGTATGGATATATGTGAATTCCTTTTTGCCTGCAAAATGCAATTACTGGTGCCAGGCACTTTGTGAAGACCCTGGGCACAGTAGATAAGACAAAGGGCAGTGCAGAGAATTGGTAGTGCATTGTACCAGCTTTGAATCGGGGGTATCTTCTGCAATTTTGTCTGATAGGGACATGCAGGTATGCCTCTTTGAGGTCCAGAGTAACAAGCCAAGCCTTCTTGCCCAGCATGGGTAGAAGCTGCTGTAATATCAATATTTTGAATTTCGGAATATCCAGGTAAGTATTTAGAATTGAAAGGTCTAGTATGGACTTCCAGGCCTTGTTCTTTCTGGGGACCAGGAAGAGTCTTGAGTAAAATCCTTGCTCTTGTTCCTGTTATGGTACTTTCTGAATAAGCTCTCATGTCAATGAGGGCTGAAATTTGTTTTTGTGCCTCTGCCCATTGATTTTGTGGCAGGTCTGGCATTCCTTTTAGCCTTGGTAGAGTATGAAAGTGGAACCTGTAACCTTGAGACACAATACTCAGAACCCATTTGTCTTGGGTGATTGTTTGCCAGTTTTGAGAAAAATATGCTAGTATTCCCCCCCTAAGGGGGCTTCCAAAAGGGAAGTGCTTGGCGTATGAAGTGGAAAGTCATTGTGACTGTTTCCTGTAAGGTTGAGACTTGTCCTCACCTACTTTTGGGGTTGAGGTGCCCCACTGTCGTTGTCTGTTTGAGCCTTGGGGTTGAGATCTGCCTCTTGGGTGTCTGTATCTGCCTCTCTGTGGCCTGTCTGACACTGGAAAGGACCAATTCATTGTTGGCCAATTTCTGCTAAATCGAGGTGGCTGTACCTGTAAGAAATCCTTGACTGTTTGCATAGATTTAGCTTTATCCTCCATTTTCTTCAACACCTCTTCTGCCTTAACACCAAACAAGGTATCATGCTGTAAAGGAGCATCCAATAATTTTGCCTTAACATGATCAGGTAAACTCTGTTCTTTTAACCAAGCATGTCTTCGAATCACAGAACCTGTAACTGCAGCTCTACAAGAGGCGTCTAAAGAATCAAAACCACACTGCAGAGTATGTTTTCCCACCTGTTCAAATGCATGCAATAAATCCTGCATTTCTTTACAATCAGGAGCTTCTGAGCTTGCAAGCATTTTCTGTTTTAACTAAGCCATTAAATATTGTTGGTACTTAAGCATGTGAAACTGGCAATTTAAAGCTCTTACTGCTAAAGTCGCGGAAGAGTATACTTTCTTCCCCCATCTATCCAAAGCTCTGGAATCTCTGTCAGAGGGTACTGGATTTTTTGCAAAGGAAGCCTTAACCTCTTTTGGATCCTGGGAAATAGTTTCTGGATCAGCAGAAGGGTTTTTATACAGAAACTTGTGAGAGTCAGGGACTCTAATACCTATCCGGCTTGGCTGGTGCAGGGGGTAAAGAATCAGGAGATAAGCTGGATTCAGAGAACACATCATCCACAATATCTAGCACAGGTGGAATAGCCAGGGGTCTGTGCTGAGGTAATAAAAAGAAATCCCTGAGCCTTTTCTTGGATTCTGAGTAATCCTGACTTTCCCAATGGAAATGCTCCCTCATGGTATGTAAAGTTTCCCCAAAAGAATAATCCTCAGGAGGAGAGGGTGAAGGGATAGATTCTTCAGCATCAGAGTCCTCATAGGGGGTAGAGAGTATCCCTGGTCTGAAGAGGAATCAGAGGAAATGGAGACCTGGTCAGAGGAATCATAGTCTGTATCCTGCCTAGGCCTTTTCTCAAGAGGGGGATGGGAACCCCTGACTAGAGTAATGAGGTCTTCGGCCATTTTAAGCATCTGTTTCATAGGCATGGAGGACTGTCCAGGAGAATGCTGTACTTGTTTCTTTGTCTTTAATGGTACTTTTGTCTTGGCTGTTGTTTTAATGGTAAGTTGTGAAGGTCTGAAAACACCCTCAGAAGCCGATGCCTGCTCAGCGGCTCCAGACAAATCTGAGGGATTAGTTTCCGTAGGACCAATACCTTGAGTTTCCCGAGGCCTAGTTGTCTCCACGTGGAAGTCGGAGGCGGCCTGTGGCTCTGAGGTAGCGGGTGTCAGGGGCTGCAAAAGCACCTCACTGAGAACCGGCGACTGGCCTAGAAGAGGTTTCGTCGTCGGTTTTGGACCTTGAATGCCTGTCTTTATCCTTGTCTTTGCGTTTTTTCGGTATTGTGGTCGTCGGTTGATCCGATGGCATAGTACAATTGAACCTTCGGCCAAAGTAGTGCAAAGCAAAATCAAAACATCTTTTTATAGTGCGTTTGTTAAATCTAGCACAAAACAGACAACTAGTGACGTCGTGATCAGGGCCTAGGCATGGAATACAGTAAGAGTGGAAGTCCTTATGAGGTATTTGCTTCCCACAAGAAATACAATTATTAACTTTTTCTGACATCAGTCTGAGGCAAGAAAAATTTTATTTTATTTTTTATTTATTTATTTAACATTTGTTGACTGGGAAAGTTCGACTAGGTTCCACATGTCCTGTTTGAAAAAAAGTTTCCCCAATGGGGTACTTAGCTTTATTGAAGACTTCGGATCTGAAATTCGACTTCGAAAATCTCAGGAGTCGGCCGACCAGCACTTGCGAACTGCTTCTGCTTCGGGCACCACGCGGCAAGAAAGACTGAAGAAAATGGCGTCGGATGCATCTTATATACCCCTGGCGCACTGACGTCAGGGAAGAAATGACAGCAACCGACGCCGGACCAAGACTTTGGAACTCTGGCCGACTGCGGGACCGCCTGACGGCAGGATAACCCAAGTGTAATGACTGCAGCAGTGTAACACGATGAACATCAGTGAAAACAGAATATGAAAATAGGAAGAACTGAAACAGACAGTACAAACAGTGAAAACGGAATATTTTTAAAACTGGGATGGGAGAGTTTTAACAAAAAATAAACTGTAGTTATCTAAGCGCTTGAGACAGACTGGTAGACCATGTTGGCTAGCTAGAAGTGGCATACGAGATCTGAAGTATTGGGTAGGGAGCTATTTGGGTAAGGAGAAGCTCAAGAGATCTGGTGGATGCAAGCTGTGGCATCAGCTGAGTTGGATCCAATGAATCACATTCAAACCCATTGTGAGAACAGAATGAAGACTGACATCATCAAGGATTACTCCTAGATTTCATCTTGTTTGGCACAGCCAAAAAGCGTAGCTCATCTAGTGCTATCTAGGAAACCTATACCAGAGCATCTGGTTTTGGCTTGGTTTAACTTAAAGACTTAAATTTCACCAAATCAGTTTAACAGATTAAAGAAACTAGAAAGTCCATTTTTTTGGCTCATGTAGGAAGACCATGAGGTCACGCAGCATATAGAAAATGCTATCTGTTTGGAAACCAATCCTTTTTTAAACTGCAAATACTCCCAGCTCACTACCAAAAGCCTTCTCAGTGTCCAGCATTGCCAATAGGAGTGGAATACTTGATATGTTTGTTTAATGCAAAACCAATTAAGCTTTAAGAATGTTAAAAGTAGTGTGACCTGGGACAAACCTACTTTGTTCTAAGAGGGAAGAGATGTTATTACAGATGATTGTAAGATGGGGATTATCATTGTCTCCATTTTGCAGACAGTGCCATTCTTCAAGAAGGCCCATCTCTGACAGACAGAGTGCCAAAGTCAAGGTCTTTAACTCCGTGCTAAGAAACGCATAATTGTACCCTTTGAGAAGTCAACCATCCTGGCTAATTACCACGTTGATAATACGCCTCAGTGGTTCCTTACAAAAAAGAATCCAAGCCATAATAACCCACCTTATGCAGAGCACCTTAAAGCCCTTCCCTCTACTTGGTCTCCTACAGAATGGCAGTGTGTGCTCTGTCTGGCTTACAATGTATCTAAAAACCCCACACTTATGAATCTCCTACATATTCATAATTCAAAGAGTACCACAAATAAAGGCCTAAGAACCTGTATTTTGTCTGTGACTTGAACAGAATAAGTTGGAGAGCCAAATGTGTGTCCCAAAGACAATCTTTCATATGGAACAGGCTTCCAATCCATGTGAAGCTGAGTTTGTCTATTACCCAATTTAAGTGCAACCTAGAGAAGTGGATGGGAAATAAGAAATTTACAGTGAGCCTGGCACCCATATTCCTTGTGGACAGTGGTAGCTTAAAAAATGCCTGGCCCTCAATGTCCTATTTGGATACAGGATGTCATTCTTTCGGGAAAACCTGGCTAGGAGTAAACAGGCCCACTGTGGGTTGTTAGCCTAGTAACAACCTATGAATGAAGTCTCCAACTCTAATACAGACACCATGATGGCACTACATACACATCGCTAGGAGTCTAAATAGAAAGATGCCAGAACTCAAAGTTGTTTGACTACTCAAACGCATTCATATTTGTGCAATTACTGACACATGCACTCCATCTGTACCAAGGTTTAGCCTTCAGACCATTGTGAAAATGGTGCCAATGGATCTGAGAGAGGTGACGATTCAGGAAACCCAGTAATACTTTTGTTAGAAGCACCATTACCTCATATCAAATTACCCATGGCTAAACTTGGATATCTAAACCAGCCTTAAATTCAGTTGCTACTGCATTGCTAACTACAGATCCTCATTCCTGTCCCCCAACATCATGGAAGTTACCTTATCATTAAGGCACTAAATGTCAACACACATCTTTTTGCTGAAGGACTTCAGTTTCCCACTTACGCCTCTAAAAATAATTGTGCTCAGTGTTTCCTAGGCATAAATACTACGCTTTAACTCATTACAGCATTGTGCGTCTCCAGGCATCTCTGCAGTTACCTCTTACGGATGCCTCTAGGCGTCAAATATTACTTGCTCATATTTGCATCAATAATTTCAAAACCATGTTATACACAAGGTATCAGATGATTTAATCTTAAAGCATGATGGCAAACACAAATGTATTGATATTTTACCTCTGTCTAATGCAGCTAAAGACATATGGATTATGTGTTTACTGTTTATTTGTATTGTAATATTCATATTTCTAAATATCTCAACATTCAGGTAATACAAACAGAACTGCATAGCCTCATGTGAAAGGTCACAGCTGTATGAGAATCCCAATGACAGTGTCTGCCTTGCTTGAACGGTTAATGCAATATCATATGCTGTTTATACAACAGTGCAAAATTAATGTTCACTGCCTTTCTGACTTACAAAATCCAGTTTAAAGCATCAAATTAAATGAATGCCACCAATGTAAAGATTAATCTATCCTGAATAGCTACCATGTACAGTTTTCTAGTTAACACTTATGGTTCTAGAAATATGATTATTTGTTTGAACTGTAAGGTGATAACTTCATGTTGTAAAGGCTCAAGCCACACCCACAGGGAGTAAACAGTGCCCACTCAAAAGAGCTGCATTGCAGGGAAAGTACAGTTGTGTACACTTACCATAAATGTAGATGTTCGAGTGTATTCACTGTTGCAGTCATTACATTTGGGTTATCTGCTTGCAGCAGCCCTCAGTTGGCCTGATTAACAAAGTCTTGGGTTCTGTGTTGGTTGCTCTCTTCTTCTGTGACGTCAGGTCATCAGGGGTATAAAACATGCAGCCATCATTATATCAGTTTTTCTTGCCCCAGATGTAAGGTGCCCCCCTAATGGGAAGCAATTAAATCTATAAATATACAAGGTTATACCTAAAACAGAAAAGCAAATACACCAAAAAGCTTTAAGCATTGGAAAGGAGAGAAGAGGTATAGCCAAAAAAAGTCAGGGGTCTGGGTGGCAGGAGGGAGGGTAACCAAGACTACAACAGTGAATACACTCGAACATCTACATTTATGGTAAGTTTACACAACTGTACTATGTTCTTCGTGTTTCACTGTTGCAGTCATTACATTTGGGTAGATTCCCAAAGCTAAGGATGGGAGGAGGAATTTAGACAGCATTAGGACCAGCTATAAGGCCCTGCAAAACTGCAATGGAAAAGTCAGCTCTGGATTTAGAGAAAATTGGCAAATGATAATGCTTGGTGAAAGTATGTACAGAACTCCAGGTAGCAGCTTCTAGGATATCCCTGGTAGGTACACCTCTGAGAAAGGCTGTAGAGGTAGATGCAACCCTGGTTGAGTGGGGTCTGATCCCCTGTGGTATAGGTTTTCCATGGTGCTTATAGCAGAAATGAATGCAATGGTCTATCCGTCTGGAAATGTTTTGCTTTGAAATAGCCTTCCCCTCTGTCCCTGCAGCAATTGCCACCAGCAGTTGTTCAGATTTCCTTTGAGGTTTAGTCCTGTCCAAGCAGAATCTAAGTTGTCTGTGCACATCTAAGGAGTGCAATATCCATTCCCCTTTGTTCTGTGGATTAGGGAAGAAGGTTGGCAAATGAATGGATTGATTTAAGGCCACACTAGATACCACCTTTGGCATGAAAGAGGGATTGGTCCTGAGGGACACCCTGTCCACATGAAAGATGATGAAAGGCTCCACTGCCATAAGGGCCTGTAATTCAGATACCCTTCTTGCTGAAGTGATGGCTAAAAGGGAAGCTGTTTTCCAAAAAAGGAATTTCAAATCTGCAGTACAGCTGGCTCGAAAGGAGGAAGGGTGAGTTTCTCCAATACAAAGTTAAGGTTCCAGGCTGGAGTTGTAGCTCTCCTGGGTGGTCTTAAATTTGTGGCCCCTCTGAGGAACTGCCTGAACAGTGGATGAGAGAAGAGGGGAGATTCTGTGTCATAATGAGCTGAAATGGCTGATGCGTGAATTTTTATTGAGGAAAAGGACAGGCCCTTGTGAAGCATCTCAGTTAAGTACTGTAAAATCTGAGGTAAATTTGGCACTGCTGTGCTCATCCCTTGAGATTGGTTCCAGGCACAGAATCTTTTCAATTTCTCAGCATATGATTTTCTAGAACTAGGCCCCCTTGCCTCTAAAATGACATCCATCACTGGTTTACTGAGGGAATGTAAAGGAGAGCTTAGATAATTAAGCAGGCTGCTAGATTCAGTGTTTGAAGCCGAGGGTGCGGAACCTGGTTCTCCTGCTGAGACAGCAGGGTAGGAGTCAGAGGCAGGTGCCATGGGGCCAACAGTGACACACTGCACAGGAGGGGGAACCAGTGTTGGCGTGGCCAGGCTGGTGCAATCAAAATCATCCTTGGTTTGTCTTGTTTGATCTTTAGTAGTACTTTGGAGAGGAGAGGCAGAGGAGGAAAGGCAGCTGAAGGACAGAGCATCCACCTTCCAAGCATGCCTGTGGTGAGTCCTTGTGCAAAATTTTTGATAGTTCTGGGGGGGGGGGGGAACAGGTCTACATCTGGGCTCCCCCATTTGCTTGTCAACATGTTGAAAATTCTTTGTTCCAATTTCCACTCGTTTGGGTCCATGAGGTTTCTGCTTAGTCCGTCTGCCAGTGTATTTAGTTTTCCTGGCAGGAATTGAGCTTGTAGATGCACTTGGTAGCTCAAGGCTGTATTCCACAATGCCATGGCTAGTGTGCAGAGGGGGGTAAGAATGTGTACCCCCTGCTTGTTTATGTACCACATAACAGTGGTGTTGTCAGCCTTTACCATTAATTGTCCTGTAAGAATGTGGTCCTTGAAGGCTGTCAGAGCATTCTGTACAGCTAACATTTCTTAATGACTGATGTGAAGGTGCATTTGAATTGGGTTCCATTTGCCCTGAATACACTTCCCTGCAAGTGTGACCCCATGCATAGTCTGACGCGTCTGTTAAAGTTTGCGCAGCAGGGGTTAGTGTGAATGGTAGTCAGTTGTTTTGGTGGCAGGCCTCTGCCCACCAACGGAACTCTAGGCGTAGACAAGGAATGATAGGAATCATTGCTTCTAGATCCTGAGAATGTTAACACCATAGGCCTTTTAGATACCACTGTGGTTTCCTCATATGCAGTATTGCATATGGAATTAGAAGAAAGCAGGAGGCCATGAACCCCAAGGCTTGTAGTATTTGCCTTGCAGATAGCAGGGTTTTTGTGGACACTTGTTTGAAGTAGGTTGTCGAATGAATTTGTTTCTCTGGCGTGAGGAAAGCCATCTGGGAAGTTGTATTCAAGCTTGCTCCCGGGAATATAAATTTGTTGACAGGGTACCAGGGGTGATTTCTTTTTGTTGATGGTGTACCCCTGACAAGTTAGCACCCTTTGTAAAAAAGCCAGATGATTCAAAAGTATGTTCTGGTTTTCTGCCTGAATTGGAGTATCATCCAGGTATTTGTACATTTGAATATTTCTTTGCCTGCAAAATGCAATGACTGGAGCTTGGCACATTGTGAATACACTGGGCACAGTAGATAAGCCAAAGGGCAGTGCAGAGAACTGATTGTGTGTGTAGCCTGCTTTGAAGTGTAGGTATCTTCTGCAAGATTCCCTGATTGGGATGTGCAGGTATGCTTCCTTTAAATTTAGTGCTGCCAACCAGGCATCTTTGCTTAGCATAAGAAGCAACTAGTGAAGAGTCAACATCTTGAATTTTGGAATCACCAAAAAGGTGTTTGGTGTAGGCCGGTCCAGGATAGCACATCCTGAACTGTCTTTTCTGGGTACCGGGAAAAATCTCTAGTAGCAACCTTGTCCCTTTTCTTCTTCTGGTACAAACTGAATAGCCCTATGCTTAAGAGAGAGAGAGAGTACTTGCTTTTGGGCCTCTGCCCAGTGATTTTGAGGTAGATCTGGCCAACCACTTGGAGATGGCAACATGTGGAAGTGAAATCTGTATCCTTGAGACACTATATTTAAAACCCATTTGTCCTGGGTAATGAGTCCCCAGTTCTTTGCATGAAGTTCAATCTTTCCCCCCAAAGGGGCAGTCAGTTGAGAAGTGCCTGGAAGTTTTAAAAAAGTCAGAGAGAGTTTACCATGGGGGGAGTTTTATTACTCCCAGATTTGGAAGGGGAGGCCCCCCCCACTGTTTAGTCCTGTGCATTCCCTGGGACTGAAGCCTGGGTGCTCTGCTGGATCTGGGTTTGGACTGAGAAGGTCTGGAAGAGGCAGGAAAGAACCAATTCTTAGAAGGCCAATGCTTACTAAATCTTGGAGGTTGTACTTGTAAAAAAAAAAATCTTTAACAGTTTGCATAGATTTAGCTTTTTCCTCCATCTTTTTAAGAACTTCTTCTGCCCTGTTGCCAAACAGGAGGTCCTGATGTAAGGGAGCATTCCAGTAATTTCGCTTTAACATGATCTGGCAAGGATTGCTCCTTAAGCCAAGCATGCCTTCTAAGTACAGACCAAGTTACCACAGCCCTGCAAGATGCCTCTAGTGAATCAAAACCACATTGCAATGTATGTTTACCAACTTGTTCAGCAGAAGTCAGTAAATCCTGTAAATCCTTATTTTCAGCACAATTAGGAATCAACATCATTTTCTGTTTAAGCAATCCAATAATATGCTGCTGATACTTTAACATATGAAATTGGCGGTTTAAGGCCCTAATGGCCAAGGCTGCAGAATTGTATACCTTCTTACCCCATCTATCCAGCACCCTGGAGTCTCTATCAGAGGGGGTAGGATTTTTGGCAGTAGTAGCTTTAATGCCCTTGGGTCCCTGTGAAACGGCTTCAGGATCCGCAGTAGGATTTTTGAAAAGGAACTTGTGAGAGTCAGGAACCCTGTAATATCTATCAGGTTTTCTGGAAGCAGGAGTTAAAGAGTCAGGGGCCATGCTAGATTCCGAAAAGGTATCAACAATATCCAGTACAGGAGGGATAGCCAAGGGCCTGTGCTGGGGCAGGATTAAGAAATCCCTAAGCCTCTTTTTAAAATCAGAGAAATCCTGACTTTCCCAATGAAAATGCTCCCTAAGAGTATGCAAGGTTTCACCAAAAGAGAAATCCTCTGGAGGGGAAGCAGAGGGAATAGAGTCTTCTGCATCAGAATCCTCTTAAGTAGATAAGGGTAAATCCTGGTCATCAGAGGAAACAGAAATTTCAGAATCCTGGTCAGAAGTATCATAAGCAAACTCAGTCCTAGGTCTCAGACGGGGAAGGTTGGCTTCCCCTGATTAAAGTAATAAGACCTTCAGTCGTGCTTATCATTCGTTTTTTAGGCATAGAGGCCTGACCGTGCATTCTGGGTGTCAGTTTTCTAGGCATGGTTTGAGTTTTAGGCCTTGAAGAAGAAAGATGGAGTTGGTTTACTATGCAAGTCAGTAGGTGTGAATAAACCCATCCAAGGTAGAGACATCTGCAGGTTCCACAGTTGAAGCATCTTGTGGCTTACCAGACTCCAAATGGGTCTCAGTAGAAGCCTGCGAATCTGGAGTAGCGCGTATCAGGGTCTGCAAAAGTGCCTCACTGAGTACTGGCGAACTGGGCAGCCTGTCTCTGTCTATCTTTGTATTTTTTCGGAATGTCGGTAGTAGAATAGCTTACCAAAGACATATCAGCATAACTGAACCAAGCACCAAAATATTTAGAAGCGCAAATATACAGACGATGGATAGTTTGTGGTTTAAATAAGGCACAAAACCCACAGCGAGGTACGTCGCGGTCAGGGCCTAGACAAAGAATACAGTACGAATGAATCTTTGAGTTATTTGCTTTCCAGAAGAAATGCAACTATTTACTTTTACTGACATCAGTTTAGAGCAAGAAAAAGTTTCCCCAATGGGGTATGTAGCTTTTAGCTGAAGACTTTGGTTCTGAAACTCGAAAATGAAAATTTCAGGAGTCGGCTAACCGGCACTTGCAAACTGCTTCTGCTGTGGGCACCGAACAGCAAGAAAGACTGATGTAATGACGTCGGCTACATGTTTTATACCCCTGATGACCTGACGTCACAGAAGGAGAGAGCAACCGACGTAGGACCCAAGACTTTGTTAATCAGGCCGACTGAGGGTTACTTCAAGCAGATAACCCAAACATAATGACTGCTACAGTGAAACATGAAGAACATCAAGCACAATGCCCACTAGAGGGTCAATAATCCCTGACCTGGTTCTTACCAGCCAAGCCTACTCTATCTCCTCATCTCTAGTTAAATCTGATCAAAAACTGGACATTTTCTCTGTCAAGTCTATTAGTATTTACCTTACTAACAAATTTGAGACCATCTATACCTGAACATTTGATGTGCTGAACTTATCATAAATTGTACATAATCTATGTCTGATCATCTGAGGACTGATCTTACTGAAATGTTCTGAACGTATCAGAAATTGTACAGAACCGAAGTCTGAACATTTGATTTGTGAATACATTGTAAACTAGAGCTAAAATGTTATGGAGCTTTTCTCCCCGGGCCTCCGCTGTAAACGGACCTGTGTCCAGTCGGACTATCCCGGTAAACAAATGTAAAATAAAATAAAAATAAAATAAATCTCTAGGGATTTCTCCAAGACAAACCATTTCACCTTGGGAGAAAATGCATACAGAATTCTCAGCAATCAAACTAAACAGGACAACTCAAGTGAGAGGGTTGCTACATTCAATTCTGACTTTTACCAGCACCTAAACAGCTGCATATCCAAGTCAGTATTTACCCATCCTGAATGAATTGGAGAATTCAGGAATAAACCTCTCCTCTCTGGTGGAACTCTCATAAAAATAAATTGCTTTACAAAAGGAATATGATGAAAAGCTGCAAAACATTCTCATCCCTGTACCTCACAACCACAATGAAAAGTTGAAACATAAAGGCAAGGAACTTAAGCGTGGTGTTAGAAAATGTAAAGCAGAGTGTGAGCTTAAGGTTTGACACATGCACCAAAGAAAAGTACAGATCTGATGCTTTTCCAATATTTTCGTTTGTTTCAAATGTAAGGTTTGTTGGGTCTAACCTCAGTGTCGACTTCGAAGCTTCATCGGATCCAGATCGGACTCTTTCCCTACCCATAATTCCTCAGGCCCTACCTTACATGCTACGGACATGTGAAAGAGATCTCCAGAAGCAGCTGGCTCTATCCTGATATTTTTCTGCTGCTGCTCTTATACCATGACAGTTCTCTCTCACTCTATTACTGCTCTTCTACCCTGAGAGTTCTCTCTCAATGTTACTGCTCTTATACCCTGAGAGCTCTCTCTCACTGTTACTGCTCTTCTACCCTGAGAGTTCTCTCTCACTCTGTTACTGCTCTTCTACCCTGAGAGTTCTCTCTCACTCGGTTACTGCTCTTCTACCCTGAGTTCTCTCTCACTGTTACTGCTCTTATACCCTGAGAATTCTCTCTCACTCTGTTACTGCTCTTCTACCCTGAGAGTTCTCTCTCACTCGGTTACTGCTCTTCTACCCTGAGAGTTCTCTCTCACTGTTACTGCTCTTCTACCCTGAGAATTCTCTCTCACTCTGTTACTGCTCTTCTACCCTGAGAGTTCTCTCTCACTCGGTTACTGCTCTTCTACCCTGAGAGTTCTCTCTCACTCGGTTACTGCTCTTCTACCCTGAGAGTTCTCTCTCACTGTTACTGCTCTTCTACCCTGAGAGTTCTCTCTCACTCGGTTACTGCTCTTCTACCCTGAGAGTTCTCTCTCACTGTTACTGCTCTTATACCCTGAGAATTCTCTCTCACTCTATTACTGCTCTTCTACCCTGAGAGCTCTCTCTCACTGTTACTGCTCTTCTACCCTGAGAGTTCTCTCTCACTGTTACTGCTCTTCTACCCTGAGAGTTCTCTCTCACTGTTACTGCTCTTATACCCTGAGAATTCTCTCTCACTCTGTTACTGCTCTTCTACCCTGAGAGTTCTCTCTCACTCTGTTACTGCTCTTCTACCCTGAGAGTTCTCTCTCACTCTGTTACTGTTGCATCAGTGTAAATTTTAGAATTAGGCTACTTTAACATTGTTAGTGTAGTTTAGTCATGAGCGGTGCTTCTGTAGACACACAGCAGTGGAGAGGGGAGTGATCACAGAGTGACAAGTAGTGTGCTAATGTCCAAGGACCTACAGGCCTGCTTCCCAAGGATGAAAATTGTAGAAGTCTTTAAGTCGGATTTGTGATGTCCTGAACAGCACGTAAACCCTGGTGAATGAATGGTCAGTCACATATACAAGTTGACCATCTGACCATCCCCATCTTTGATAACATGCATGCTAGATACTACCCCAAAGTCAGAAATAAGACTGCTCACCTGCTAATGGTAACTTTGTTTGACTATGACATCATTCCAATTACCTGTCAAAACCAGCACCCCCTCTTAGTGATACACCCAATTCCTTCACAAGTGACCCCACAGTGTACCTGCTGCAATGTGCACAGTACCGAAGTGTAAACCATCCCCTTGAGTTCACGTTTTACTACGACATATCGACTTATCTATCCTGGAGTCCAGACAAAATGCAAGAATTCTTTCAAAAAAAATTGTCACATCCCTTCTTCCCTCAGGGCAAACTGCAAACAGCCCTCGTTGCCATCTTGCCCTTTCCCACTTTAGATGGTCTTCCTTATTTAAGTGGGGGGTCTTGCAGAACGATTATAATCAGGTGCCAACTTTACATAAACAAATAGTGCGTCCCTTTTAACTAGGCTAGTGAAACCGTTAACATTCCAAGAGGTTGGCAAGGTTCATTAACCTTGTACAACGGATCGGGATATTGTCCGGTCTTTTAGCAATTCCCCAAAATGACAATACACAACTCTGAAGAGAAAAAAAAAAAGATGTCCAAAGTGTGCAAGACTTGTCAGATTACTCCAGACCACACACCTCAGCTCAGAAAACTTGAAAATTTTCAATAATCACAATGAATACATGAGTAAACAAAATTAATTAACTGACAACCATATACAGAAAAGGCTCATTAACCACTTTATACCTTCCAAGGAGGACACATCTACACTGATTGAGGAACAAGCATCACCACCTTGTGGACATGTGTACCAGTGCTAACTGGCAGTAGCACATATGAGAAGAGAACCCATCTCTCTTAACAATGACACAAATACCTACTCACCAAGCATCCTAAAATATTTCTGATTTTAGAACTACAAAGGTTCTCCCAAACTCACTGCACGACACTGACACAGTGGGCCTACTTACACAGCAATCACCCTTTCAAAACCTACGCAAACTCACCAAACAAATTCTGTACAACTATAAATCCCTGTTGGCAAAAGCTTCCTGTGACAAAGGACGCTGAAGAGGAAGACTCAAGACCTGAGAACTGGACATTCCAGGGTCCAATAGTCTTAAAACTGGAGAAGGACCCAAGCCGAGGTGTAAAACATGACAAAAAATATCCAAACAGGTGCCTGAGCCATCATCGTGAGCAATGAGGACTGTGAACCCTGCTAATATAACAAGCTGTGATGCGTCAGCACTTTCTGACAAACACTGCGCGATAGCGAACACTCGTCTCACTGTTGAATAAAAAGGGAGGGTCCATGCAAGTGTAAGCTAGCCCAGAAAATGGATGCCCATTATTACACAGGAAGAACCATATGAAATCTTTAACCCTGAAGAAAACTAGCCAGCCTGACAGTTATGGCCAAATAACTAGGAAGGCATAACAATTCCACCCCTTCTGGACTTTGTGGGAGTACCCCAAGGAGCCTTAGAGCCAGCTAACGAGAAACCAACAGTGCACAAATTATGAACACTGTACATTTCAAAATAGGGGAATCCATCCTTAATGTCCAGCCAGCCATGTGAAATTAATACACACGAAGTACAACCACAGCTCCAAGTTCTTAAGTAGACCAGTGACATTATTTTATAAGGGTCTGCTAACGGGACACTACTACCGTCTTAACAGAAACAAACTTTTTGCCATCTGGACCCCCTACAAAGGGCACCCCCTGCAAGAGAAAGGAAAATGGTCGATGGTCCTCTAATGCATCACCTTTGGCCTGGTCTTCAAAGATGGAGAGTTATAACTGAGATGTAGAGCCCATGGGAAAAATCTTTAAATTTGTTTTGTACATCCTTAGGGGAGGAAACAATGACCTGCCTAGTAGGCATAAAAATGGAGTATCGCAGTGTACAATAGCTACAATTTCCTGCTTATGAGCCATTTAACTGCTGGGAGAAAAGATGCCAAGACATTTTCTAATGTTGGACAACAAATGGTCACAGAACACCCTCTTTCCCTCCATTATAATAGTGCTGCCTGCCTTTCGAAGCAATGACAGAAGACTCTCCTTAAGACTGTATGTCAACAAATCTAACCAAAAGTGGCCTGTACAGCCACATGGACTGCAGAAGGTAAAGCAAAATTTCCTTTTCAAACTAGGAAATACAATTAGTACAGTCCACTGTTAATTTGCTTGCTATGAAGTCTATGCAGTCTCTGCATTGCTAGCCTTTTGGAATCCTGTTAAACGTAACATTGTTCTAGCAAGCTCTATCACCTCTATCCTCTTGGTCCAGTAATGTAGCTTCAGAAAGTTCCAGCTAGGGTTTCAGTGTCCGCCTATACTGGAGATCAGCAATCAGTAAAGACCCTGGGTCCTCTGTGTGTTCAGTGATTGCAGAGGACCCCTTCTACTTCTACCTCATTTAATGACACTCATTCTTCCCTACATACCTGGCCATAGTTTAATTAAGCTTCTGCAGCCTGGCTAGTACAGAGCCAAAGTGGAAGAACTTTCCCACGTATTCATAGTTGTCAGATTTATCATATCAGAGCTGGCAGGCAGCTTGTTGGATGAGCTACTTTGCCAGGCATGCCTCCCACACCTATCACCACTGATGGAGGTAACATTTGCCTTCTCATTAAACTTTCTTCTATGAAACACAACGGGCTGAGCTGTAAAATACGTTAAATGCACCAGATGCACCATCAATCACTTAGAATAACTGTGAATTAACTAGTTTTAAAGCGTGGGATGACAGCCTGAGACAAAACGTACAGCCTTGTCGATCTTTAAACAATGCGTGCAACACCACCTATAACTTTATACCAAAGACATTCTTAATCTGTGTAGCAAAGGGTTCTATATACACAGCCAAAAGAAAAGTTGACAGTGAACACCCCTGTCTAGTTCCTCTCTGCAAATTTAACATGCTATACAATTTTACCTCCCACATTTTATTTGCAGTTGGCCCTTCATATACCCAGTTTCTCTGAGAACACTTGTCATTTTTCATACAGCTTTCAAATATACCCAAGTCCATAGAGTCAAATGCATTTCCACTCGCTATAGACAGTGAGTCTGGTGTTGAGTACCTGGCTGAATCATCATTAGAGATGCTCTCACATCTACCTTCAACAAAGCCATGGTTATCCAAGTCTATTATATCTGGTAGGATCTTTGCAAGAGTTCTCATGAAAGCTAGTCAGCAAGTTTTAGGACCGACCATTGGCCTATATGAAGAACGCATGGGGTCGTTTCCTTCTTTTAAAATAACGGACAAGATTGCTTTCCTCCACGTCCCCAGTAGCTTCTCCTCACCTAGCAATTTAGTAAAGAAAACGTACTAGACATCTAGGAGTTTATGCCATCTGACTTCCAGATTTCTACAATTCGTCCATCTTTCACAGGGAATTTTTCTTTTATTTTTTGACCTCCTGTTTTACTTCTTCCAACTCTACTGGGGTTAGTATACCCAAATTCAAAAAGAATTGGTAGAAGACATTTAAATATCACCGTGAAACCATCTGCTAGTTTTTTTTTCGTCACTTAATCATTACACCCTTTGTAAGGGATGCCAACAACAATGCGCTTATCAGTCCACAGGATATCAAAGGAAGATGGACAGACTACTTTCAGCAGCTCCTGAATAAAGATAAGAACACAGTAGCTGTACTGCCCTACAAAAACAGCCTACAATGAAGGAAGAGGTAGAGCCCACACTAGAAGAAAAGCATCAAAGAAATGGTCATGAAAAGCAGCAGGCTCAGATGAGGTCACAGCAGAGCTGAACATGTGAGGTCACAGCAGAGTTGAACAACATGTGAGGTCACAGCAGATCTGAACACCATGTTGGGGGAGATGGAGAAGAAATGGCTCCTGAGGGTACTCATAGCAACATGGAGAGAAAGGTGCATCCCAGATGACTGGAGAATAAGCATACTTACACCAGTCTACAAGAACAAATGGATCACGCACAACCGTGGGCAGTACAACTGTATAAAAATCCTGTCACACTGCATGAAAGTTGTGCACAGAGTAACTGAAAGGAATATGCAGAGTAGTAGAGAGAAAGATGTGAGAGTAGCACTTGGTACTCAGATCAGGATGCAGCACAACCGACCTGATATTTGCAGCGACACAGACAGCTGAAAAGAAGCTAAATGAGGCTAAAGTCCAACTGGGCATTTCTAGAGTTCGAGAAAGCATATGACAAGGTCCCAAGAAAGTTGATTTGGGCAGTCCTGCTGTGGTCTGAAGTCCCAAAAACATTGTCAGAATTAGTGTAGGTTACATACAAGGACCCAATGACAAGTACAAAAATGTGTTTCATCTCACAGATGAGTTCCCAGTGGGAGTGGGTGTGCATCAGGTTTCAATTGCTGTTCATACTTGTGATGGTCAATATTAGCCAACAGGCCAGACAGGACAGATAAATACATCTGCTATATGCAAATGATGTGGCATTATAGGCAGTCACTGAGAAAGAACTCCAGCCAAGGACAGGGGGATGCAGTGCAAAACTGAAATTGCATAGGATGAAACTGAGTGCAGGGAAGATCGTTGTAATTCTGCAAACAGGGAAAATCAGACTAAGCTGTTGAGATAGAAGGGAAAACAGTGAACCAGGTAAAAGCTTCACGTACCCCTGGGGTCGTGTGTTTGAGGAGAAGGGAATTCCTGAGGCCGTGTGTGTGAGAAGAGAAGTCCTGGGGTTGTGTGTGTGAGGAGAAGGGAAGTCCTGGGGTCATGCATTTGAGGAGAAGGGAAGTCCTGGGGTCGTGCATTTGAGGAGAAGGGAAGTCAATGAAGAGGTCAAAGCAAGAATCAGAGTGGCTGCAGTCAACTGGCACAGTGTGTTAGGGATCACGTATGACAGAATGCAAAAGAAGCTGAAAAGTACAGTGTACAAAACAGCGGGTAATGAGTACTACTGCTTGTTACCTGAACCTGGGTAGGGAAGGCAGAGGTGATGGAATTTAAGTACCTGTGACAGGTGATAGGATGCACAATGTAGGCAAGATGAAAGGAGGACATCAGAGCAGAAGCCAAAGTAGTTGTAAAGTGCAGGGAAGGTCTGCAGGAACAGATTATAGTGGTTCAGGTATGTGAAGAAAATCAGAAGACAATCTAGTAAAGATGATTTAGGACAGGACGACAAGAGGGAACAAGGGTGCCCAGCAAATGGGTGGATGAACTGAGAGACAGAAGACCTGCGAAAGTTGAGTATAATTGTCGAAAGAGGTAGGAGGACTGCCACTGAAGAGAGACACGAAGAGTTGAAATGACACCCTGACCCCATGCAGAAAATGAGAAAAAACAGGCTGGATGATTTAACAGATATTTAAGTTTTCATATTTACAGTTATATTCCCTTTCCTATTCTGTTAAATTCCCTTTCCTATTTTGTAACATTTTTATTTTTGCCCAATCTCTTCAAATATTATACATTACTGGCCACCACTGTTACCTTTTGTTTTCACTGACAGTTCTTAAATTCCCTTTTCAGCCCTCAAATACTTCTGTTATACAGTTTTCAGTGCCCCCAATCTTATCCAGCAAAATTTTCAACTTGTCTCCTTGTTCAGAGGAAAATGACAGTGGTTGCCTCTCTGCCTGGAATTTAGTCTAGCTGTAATAGCAAAGCTGAAAAATCTGAAATTAATGCGCAAACTACCTTAAGCATATTCCTGTTCTAAATGTATTCTGTTGTAGCTTTGCCTAGTTCCCACATTAAGGTGAGAAATACATGTTTTCAGAAATCTTCCTGTCATTATGCACTTGTTGGTCCTCCTGACACTTCCTGGAAGTAATGTTCACGAAATGTTTTCAGTAATCTTCCTGTTGTCATTATGCACTTATTGGTCCTCCGGGCATTTCCTGGAAGCTATATGTTCTAGTCTCCCTTCATGCATATCCCATGGTGGAAAATACACCTCACTCAGTATTTTCCAATCCTCTCTCTCATCTGATTTTGGTGCAATATAAATGTCTGCAAACGTTATTCCATTAGCGATCCAAAATCTTTTAACAATGATGCATCTTGCTTCCCTACAGACTTTCTCCTCTTGTTCTTGCTAAATGGCAACAAACGTGCATCATCTATATGTGAACAAGAACAAATGACAAATACAACACTGAACTACATACATTCATAGTTATTAGCTCAGCATTTAATTTATCCTAAACAAATATACATTAATACATTTGAAAAATAACAAACATTTATCTATTTGTTACTTTTGTTTACTGGGAAAGTACGAATGGACACAGATTCCATTTTCAGTGGAGGCCTGGGGAGAAATGTTCCATGTTATAGAATGAGTACAAGGCAGTCGCACAAGATTCACGTAATAAATGTCCATACATACACAGAATAGTAATAATATAACAGTTAATAAAAACATAATACACATACATAGACTAGCAAATGCACATATGTAGAACAGTAGCAATTTGACAGTCAGTCAGAAAATAAAAGTACCTACATATAGTAATATGACACTTAGAATACAGTAAAATATTAGTTAATATCAAGTTTATAGGAGTATAGCTATGTTCAAAAAGAATCAGCTGTAAACAGATACTGAGTAGCAGTCAGTGAAGTAATAGGATGAAGATGGTTATAAATTATGAAGGAATATTGAGGAGGTTGGAGTAAAATGGAGGCAGACAGTAGTGGAGAGGAGTTGATGGTTACATACAAACTGTGTAGACGCACACAGCTGCAAATACGTATGCATCCTAAAATTAGCACTCCAAGAAAAATCTTGATGAGTGGATGGGAAACAGGAATTACACCCCGGGGATCACTTCCGGGACTCTGCTCGACAGTGGCACAGGAAATTAACTTTCTTGGGTGGTGTAAGCCAGGAAACCTTGTTGACTAGCCTTACTTAGTATTTCAAAAAAGCCGGATGTAGAAAGGCACCATCTTTTGACTTAGCTTTTCTGCCTTGCTTCATAGGAATCCCCAGTAGTGTGCTCGCATTCCCCCTCAGCAAAAGTTACATCCTGTGTCTTGGCCAACCTCCAAGCAACCCAAGGCTGTCTCGTTGCCCTGCACTGCGAGACCCTGCGTCGGTGGAACACTAAAGTGCTTTCAGCTACACTAGTGTATGTTAGAGTTGTATTTAATCTGTACTCTAAACTGAAGACTGTTTCCCCTTTTACTGTACGCGTGCACACTACTGGTCACCCCCCCCCCCATTTCTCTCTTCCTATAGTACTCCTAGGTCAATTACTTAAAACTACTTTCTCTTGGAAAAAGTTTCCTTATGTACCTTTAGCCCATACTACTTTTGTTTTTCCCTGCAGAAGTGGTGGTCCTTTTCACCACTATGTACTAGACTAGTAGTATAACATTTGTAGTTATTAGGTAAATACTGCACCACACTGATCTGCAATTAACTTGGCTTGGTCTTCCGGTTTTCTTTTTAGCAGCTGGCTTAGTCCAGTTTTTCTGACTCTCAACCTTGCATTACTTTGTATCTATCCCTTACCCCACCTTGAACCTGCACACCTCCCCACCCACTTCTGCTTAATTACAGAGGTATCAAAAAGCCTGATGTAGAAAGGCAACATCATACTCCTTACGTTTTTGTACATTTAAGTGCATCTGGCCATTTCCCTCCTTGCTGCAAAGTTAAAGAATAACCTCCTGCTAACCTGAAGACGCCCCTGAAGTGGATTCCTTGCCTGGCTTCATAAAGCTTGTACTCCTTAAGTTTTTGTACTTCTGTGCTGCAAAATACCTTTTTACTACCTTTCTGTTGTGCCTATAACTGCTTGTTAACCATCTGGTGTGAGATTTAGTAGCCTACCGCAGACCCAAAGCCACTTCCTCCCTCCACCCTTTTGTCCCCTCATCCTATATCTTATCCCTTTGGAATAGCTTCTTGCCTACCTCCCCCAGCTGATATTACTCCCCTGAGCACTAGGTGGCAGTCTTTACCTACACTATATTCTAGCATTAAAACTAACTGGCCATCAGGTCCTACACCCATTCTTTGGCATTTCAGTACAATTCTAATCCCCCTCTCTGCACATGAGAACCTCACTCTCGCTTTACTAAATCATCTACACATATCTGATAAGCTTAAATACTCTGCTCCCCAGTTTTCACTTTAGTTACTTCTGTATTACACCAAACGCAAAAGACAGCTGATTGTCTTTTGGCTGAACTTACCCCTCGTCCTATATATTATCCCTCTGGAATAGCTTCTTGTCTACCTCCTCCAGTTGCTATTACTCCCCTGACCACTAGGTGACAGTCTACCTACACTATATTCTAGCATTAAAACTAACTAGCCCTCAGGTCCTACACCCATTCTTTGGCATTTCAGTACAATTCTAATCCCCCTCTCTGCACATGAGAACCTCACTCTAGCTTTACTAAATCATCTACACATATCTGATAAGCTTATATACTCTGCTCCCCAATTTTCACTTTAGTTACTTCTGTATTACGCCAAACACAAAAGACAGCTGATTGTCTTTTTGCTGAACTTACCTTACTGCTCTTACCCGCTCCGTTCACCCTGCAGGCTCACTCCGCTCTCCTACCCTACCCCTGATTCTCACCCACCCCCAGTGCACCTATCCTTATACTGCTAGAAGCCACAATCCCACCCCACATCAACCAATAGCTCAACATATCTTGTTACACACTCAACCATCTGTTACTAATTTACTCACACATTCCACTTATCTATACTTTCCTCATTAAACAAACCCACCTCATATTTGTCCTTCTAGAACCCCTTATTTTCTCATTACTTACATTCCCACATTCTCATTACGTCAACCCCTAGCTTACTAACTCTCTATAATTTCCTCCTCTTGCCCATAATTCTTTCCACTCTACTTCTACCTCATAGCCTCACAGGCTATGAGCTCCTAAGCTCCTTTCAATTTCAACACTCCTTTAAACAAACTTCCCCTTTCTATCAGCCTCACAAACCCACAGTAACAGTACATCCTCATCAGCCTACCTTCTCCCACAGTTTCACAGATTAAACCAGATTAAGTATTTCCAAACCAGAAAAATAGACCCTATTTTATGTAAACTAGCAAAACTTCCACACAATCCTCTGTATCTACTACTACACAGTGACATTTCACCCAAACCCACGGCCTGGTAATACCTTCCCTGACTCCCATTCTTCCTTCACTTCTATTTTCCATACCCCCCTCTTCTTCCTCAAACTCTCTTCTCATTGCCCACCTCAATATTCTAGTTTAAAAAACCAAATTACCCAACTTCATGCCCTACTAGACTTACATTCCTTTGACATCCTATGTCTCTCAGAAACCTGGCTTAAACCAGTTACTAAAGACAATATCAACCCTCCAGCTTATAATATCCTTAGAATTGACTGTCCTAACAAAAAGGTTGGGGGTAGCGATACTGTTAAATCTGAACTACAGGTAACCTCACTAAACACTCAACCTCCCTCACCTAGCAATGCTGAAATCTTAATATCTAAGTTCCAAATTAATGCTAATAAATCTATATACATCATTTGCTCTTACATCCCCCCAGGCAACAACATAAGTACTCTTGAAAATATCCTTAACTGGCTTTCCACATCATTCCCACAAGAAACCATTCTCCTTGGAGACTTTAATATTGACTGGAACTGTTGTACTTCTGACAAACCTACATCTCACATTAATCTCTATGGCTTCTATCAAACTATCACTGACCCTATCAGAACCCATAAACCCAGCAGCAAACAAACTACTTTAGACTGGATACTAGTCAACAATAACCTCCAGTCTTAGAAAACAGGCATACTTCCTGATATTAGTGACCACTCTCTTAAATTTAGAACTATACAAAAGATCGCCATTCCCACTCAACTAAACTTTAGAACCACCCAGAACAAAAATAACCTGAACCTAGGTAACTTTCAAGTAGAGCTAAAAGCCTGCAATTGGTCACCCCTAAAATATTTAACTCTCAATGAATCAGTCTCTTTTTTAACAATACATTCCTAAAAATCCTTGAGCACCATGCCCCCTCTCATACTATTAAAATTAGGAACAAACCTGCTCCCTGGCTCTCAAATGAGAAGGCAAAAAATGAGACAGAATAAAATCTGGAATATATGGAGAAATACCAAAGACCCTTATTGATCATTTAAACTTTAGACAGCTCAGTAATGCCACCAAAAAATCAATATTCCTCGATAAAAAAACTATTACCTTAAATTCCAACAAACCCAACATCTACACCCACAAAAATTCTAGTCAGGATTAAATAAATTACTCCATCCTGGACGAGCCAAAACATCTACCCCCTGTAACTTGACTGATAATTCTCCCAACCAAATTGCTGATATTTTTAAGAATTTTTTTCAGAAACTGTTCAATCTTTAGCGAATACCTTACCATCTCTGTTACCACCACTGACACATCCATGCCAACCACTGAGTCATCCTTGCCAACCACCCTACCCCAAGTATTACAACTGCAGCCTGTCCCAACATCTCTCATACACTCCCTACTTCTTAAGCTTAAACCATGCACTCCATCAACTGACCTCCTCCCAGCTGAATACCTTCAAATGGCAGATGGAGTGCTTGCCTACCCTGTTTCCATCTTAATTAACAGAACCATTACAGAAAGTTCCATCCCATCCCTCTGGAAAGTCTCATATACTATCCCACTGCATAAGGGTGGGAACTCAAATGACCTCTCAAACTTCCACCCCATAGAGCTACTTTCCCCCTTAGCAAAAGTTATGGATAGATGTATTCAACATCAGCTACTTGATCATCTCCTCCAAAACCACCTCCTAGTTGACTGCCAGCATGGTGTTAGGCCTTTCCATAGTACAACTGCTCTACTATCCTTTTCTGACTGCATTAATAAAAATCGTAACCGCTTACTGTCCTCAGCCCTCTTTACTGACCTCTAAAAAGCATATGATATGGTTAATCATCAATTACTGTTAAACTCACTCAAATCACTCACTAGATACCAAGACAGTTAATTGGTTCAAGTCCTATCTAGAATAGAGAACAAGCAGTCCTCTGGGAAAATAAACTATCTACTCTCCTCCCTAGAACTCTTGGAGTCCCACAAGGTTCTATTTCCTCCACTATTTTCATAAATGATCTGAAAATCTCCCTTCCACAAACCACCTGCATACAATATGCAGACGACTCGACAAATATGTTAAGCCTGCTGGACTTCATTCGAGTACCCAAGCAGTATTTACCTTAGTTGAAAACTGGTTCCATCAATGCTGTCTCCTCAACCCCAAAAAAACTAAACTGGTACTATTCTCTCCCACTCAGAAGTCTCCTACTATCAACTTCACAATTACATCTAATAATGGTACTGTAATAACTCCGGACACAACCACCAAACTTTTAGGTGTAACGATCATAATCTAAACTTCAACACACACATCAACCTAACCAATAAATTAGTTAATAAAAAACTTTGTTTCCTTTACAGACTTAAACCCTAGCTCACACCTCTAGCTAGGACTGATATTGCCCGAACTCACTTAATCTCCACCCTTCTCTGTGCATCCCCAATCTATACCAACTTATCCAAAAATAATCTTCATAACTTGGAAACAGCCTACAATAACATTGCTATATTTGCCACTGGTGCGCTTAAATTATTAGGATGGCTGCAATTGCAAAGCCAGATTCTTTTCCAGCAACTTACTATTATACACAAGATCTTACATCATCCCACAGATACACCTATACTCTCTACCCTTATCTGCCCATATAAAAATCTAACAACCCTTCGATCAGCTAACATGGTACTAGTAGCTATCCTAAAGTTCAACAACAAATCTGGAGATAGCTTGTTCGCAAACTCTATTGGTAACTCATGGAACACTCATCCAACTGAACTAACAGCCCTTTCTTCTACCCCACTTTACAAGAAGCAATTAAGAATCTTCCCTTAAAGCCCGATGGCTTTGCCCATGCACAAATCCTGACTGACACTTTCTCCCCTAGCAGGACCATTCTTTACTATCTTTAACATGCTACTTCAGGTGCTCTGATATTCTCTCAATTCCTACTGTAGTAGCTCACCTCCTAAGGTTTGGCAAACTTTATAAACAATGCTACCCTCAAAAAAAAAAATGTTTTATTAATCCTTTTACTCAAAATGTTTAACTTATTTAGTCGGGTATGCTGGTATGTTACTGTAACAGTACTATATAAATGTTCCTGTATTTGAAATGTTTTACCTGTCTGACATTATCTGTATTGTATATGGTCAAGACTTCTGCCTTGTAAATTGCCTTAATGTGGAGCTTTTCTCCCCAGACCTCCGCTGAAAATGGACATGCATCCAGTCAAACTATTCCGAACAACAAATGTAAAATAAAATAAATTAGGCCCTTGGGCCGATAGCCTAGTACTTACCTATGAATCTATGAAAAGGGAAAAAGTAGCATTCGCTAATGTCGCTCGTTTCTCTCTAACACAGATGACAAGCAGGTGAGGTATTTCGCTTAGATGCTTTAATAACATAAAAACACATCAGGATGGATTGCAGCAGCATAAAATATAAACAAACTGGTCAACAGACAGAGCTTACATACATACATGCTTACATCTCAACAGCTTAATACAAAATGGCAGTCAGGCTCGCACGTGCTCAGTATTTATACACTTGTGCAAGCCCTTGGATAGCTTCTTAAAGGTACATACACAAACAATGATCTACATCCTCCCTCTTAAAAAGATTGCCCTTTGTAAAAATAATATTAGACATACATTAATATAGACATGTGAAACAAAACACAATGTTCATGTCCAAGTTGCATCATATCTGCTACACGGTTTAGCTATGTGACCATATCTCCTAACATAACAGTTTGGACCAAATTTAACGAAAAGGACAGTCTGCGGTGCACAACTCATATCAGGAACTTCTGGATTTGTCACAGGAATGGAAATGTCCTCTGGAACTTGCTCAGAAATTGGAACACTGGATAACTCACTCTGAGATGAACGGAGTCTTTCTCACAGGCTATGTGCTGTGGTACAAGCTCGGACATCGGTCTTAAATGCTTGATTCTGCCTAAACTCTGCTCCTTGTAATTCCATGGTGTATAATCTTGGCTCTGGGCAAAAATTCTTCACGACACCAGTCGATCATAATCTTTGGATGTTTGCAGCCTACCCGCTTCTCCTTCTCCTAATGGATTGAGCAGTTTGCTGGTTTTATCATAGTAGGACTTCTGGGTTAAGTGCTTCAACAGATTGTTTTTCACTGATCTGTTGTTCTTGACACATGGAACCAACAATCGACTACTGACTGGTAATGTGGTTCTGTTTTTTCTCGATAGAAGTCTCTGAGCAGGTGAACGAAGATGTCTGTCACGAGGAACATTTCTGAGATTAAAGAAATTCAGAAAAACATCACTATTATATCATTTTAACTTCTCAGGTAACTGTTCTGCACTTTGAACTGCACGTTCTACCAAACTATTTGACTGCGGGTACTGCGTGCTACTTAGGACATGAGTAAAGTACCACTCTTCAGCAAATCTTTTGAATTGTTGGCTTGTAAACTGTGTGCCATTGTCAGAAATTACTGTGTGGACTACCATGGACTACGAAATGATGCTTCATCTTAGTAATGACAGTACGGATGCTAGATTGGGAAGTATGTCAATAAGGAACTAAATGGAGTACGAGTCTGCTAACACCAAATAATGTTGACCATTCCGCTCAAAAATGTCTGTGGCTACTGTTGACCAAGGTAGTACCGGAAACTGGTTTAGTTGAAGTGGTTCCTTCTGTTGATGTGGCTTAGTACTACTATACACTTAAGATGAAAGTGCTCTCCCAATGTCTAGTGACATAGAAGGCAAAAATACTAGCCCTCTCTCCCTTATTTTAGTAGAGTTGGCTCCTGGGTGACCACGATGCAGGATAGTAATGTACTCTTGTTGCAAGGACTTTGGAAAAACTGCTTTTGAACCTTTCAAGGGTTGGGAGGGTGGCCTAATGGTTAAGGTGTTTGCCTTACAAACACAAGGTGCAGGGTTTGAGTCTCACAAGGGATAATTGGCCGGGCTTACAATGGCTCGCAAGGGCAGTTAGCTTAGTACTAACCTATGAACCTAGGTATAGCCATACCGCAGTTCAATCTTTATTCAATCTTTTCATAATAACACCTTTGTCAGACCAAATCTCACTCCTGTATGGAAAATAAGGTTGCACTTCTTGAGGTAAATTAGATTGCTCTGATGGCCATCCTTGACTGATAAAGTGGTTAAGCCTTTGTAAAACTATCTATGGCTGTGTGATCTCTCAGCTCATCAAGACATGTGGAAGAAAAATTTCTCACTTCCATAACTTCAAAATCAAAGTTCTCATTCATATGCTGTTCTGTGGTATTTCTGGGTAATATGGATAATGTATCAGCAAGATAAAGAAGTTTGCCTTTCTTGTAGACGAGAGTAAATTATACTTTTGCAATCTCAGCATCATGCGTTGCAGCTGGGGTGGAGCTGAATGCATAAGGTTTCTCAAGATAGTGACTAAAGGTTGGTGGTCTATTTCAATCTTGACAAGTCTACCAGAATGAACTGGCATCCCACCTAAGCATCATATTCAATCACAGCCTCACCTCAGGCGTTGTGTCCACTGAATGGCGCACAGCGACGGTTATCCCACTCCTCAAAGGGGGAGCCACCATGGATCCTGGGAACTATCGCCCCATTAGCCTAACAAGCCTGGTCTGCAAGGCCATGGAACTTATAAACAAAGATATTGGTAATCTCCAAACTCTGGACCCCACCCATTTCGGGTTTGTAAAAGGCAGACCAAGTCTCCTGAACCAGATACGCTTCTTTGAAGCAGTCACCAAAGCCGTAGATGAGGGTAAGGTGGTTCACACAGCCTATCTAGATCTCGCCAAGGCTTTTGACACCATCCCCCACTCTGGAATTATAGGAAAACTCACTAAACCAGGTATAAATCCCTATGTCACAAGATGGGTTGCCAACTGGCTCACTGACAGAATCCACACTGTGAAAGTAGCAGAATCCAAATCCAGCTTCAGACCAGTGACAAGTGGAGTACCACAGGGTTCAGTCCTTGGTGCTCTCCTGTTTGGTATCTACTTTTCTGAAGTACAGGCGAACACAGAAGGTCTTTGGCTAACCAAGTTCACAGATGACTGCAAACTAGGAGCCATAATCGAAACTCCTAACAATGTGGACATCCTACAAAAGGGCCTCAATGAGACAGATGCCTGGCGCCAAAGCCATGGCCTCAAGCTCAATGCCAAAAAGTGCAATGCCATCCCCTTTGGTAAAAATTCTGTACCCATGAGCTACCACAGAGGTGGTAGTAATACTTCACACCAAAAGTGTGATAAGAGACCTTGGGACACAGGTGAACAGTAGTCTCTCCTTTGATAATCACATCACCACAGTGGTCAGGAAATCCTTCTAAGTGGCACACCTAATCACAAAAGGTTTCTCATCCAGGAAAAAAAGACGTCATTGTTCCCCTCTACTTGTCACTCATTAGACCCATTATAGAGTACAACGCCCTTTTTGGTATGTACCTCAACTGGAAAGGCCGCAGAAATACCTCACAAACAGGATTACCGGCCTCAAACAGATGCCCTATGCAGACCATTTCAAAAAACTACAGCTTTACTCCATCGCATACAGCCTACTCAGAGGTGATTCCCTGCCTAACATACAAAGCTATGTCAAACCCATAGCTGCTGGACATGCTCCACTTAAAATCCAAATCCCTATGAGCTACACGCTCTAGGGACCTAAACCTTGTCACCACAATAAACAGAACATGCTGGAGGGATAGATTCCTGTCCCAGAGACTTCCCATACTCTGGAACAAACTACCTATCTATATCAAACAAAGCTCCTCATTAACACTCAAGAAAAATCTTGATGATTGGATAGGAAATAGGAAATTCACCTGGGTGATCACCTTTGCGGCTCTGCTCGACAGAGGCACAAGAAAATAATTTTCTTGGGTGATAAAAGCCATGGTACCTTTTTGGCTAGGCTTACGTAGGTCCTGGGGCCAATAGCCTAGTACCCATCTATGAACCATGAATAAACAATCATGGAACAACGAACATGCAAGCACAATTGCCAAAAGCTCTTTCGCAATCTGTGTATGCTGCATCTCAGTTTGGGTAAGAGTTCTTGATGCACAGGCAACAGATTGATCCTCTTGTAGAATGACTCCAACAAGACCAACTTTCGAAGCATCACAGGAAAGTGTAACTGATTTGTGAACATCATAATACTTGAAAGTTGGTGGACTAGCAATTCCCTGTTTCAGGACATCAAATGCTCTTTGGCGTTGCTCTAACCAAGACCAGGATACAACTTTACGTGTCAGCTCTCTAAGTGGTGCTGAAAATTAAGTCTGGAATGAACTTGCCTAGGTAGTTGACCATGCCAAGAAAATGCTGGTGGGCTTGAACACTGTCTGAAGCTGGCATCTCGAGAATGGCTGATTGCTTTGACGGGTCTGGTCGTAGGCCTGTACTAGTAAATAAATGACCAACATAAGTAACTTCTTGTAGCCTGAATTTGCAATTGTGCGAGTTCAGCTTAAGATTTACGACATGCCCTTTCTATAACTTTTCTGAGGTTTCTGTTATGTTCTGCTTCACCATGACCTCCTACTAGTATGTCTACTATAAAAGCACAAGAATACGCAGAAAAAATTGCTCCATTGCATGCTGAAAGACTATACTTGTAGAATTTAACCCAAACGGCATTCACAAAAATCTGTATCTGCCAAAAGGAGTACACAAAGTAGTGAGCAATTATGAGTTTTTGTCAAGATGAATTTGCCAAAATGAACTCTTTGCATCGAAGGCAGAAAACATAGCGGCATTTGGCATCAAAGCTGCGACTTCAACTGAATGCATTGGATGATGAGGTCTTTTTAGTGCTTTGTTCAAATCTCGTGGGTCAATACATATTCTGATATCATTTGAGCTTTTCTTGCGAGCTACCACCATACAAGATACCCATTCAGTTGGAGTTTCAACTGAATAAATCACACCTTATCGCACTATTTTATCTAACTCAGCTCTGACTCAGTCTTACATGGTAAGTGGAAGTTTTCGTGCTGGACTGACCTGGATGTTGCCTAGTCTGTCTTCAAAAAGATCAGCATATATGGAAAAACTGTACTGGACAAAAGTACAGCAGTAGTTTTTTTTTTCTTTTTTAACATGGTGGACTTCCTTATTAAATGAAATCAGTTCCATTTTCAAACAGTCTCTGAGCCCTAACAATGACTGGACGTGCCTCTTGACCACATAGAACAAGTCTTAGCATCTCCCTGCAGACTAACATGAAAGCACTACTGAGCCCTAGGTATGAATTTCTTCACCTCCATAAGCAACAAGCTTCGCACACCTTGCCACATCAAGCCTTTCACCATGACACACTCTAGCAAATGTTTCTGCTGATATAACATTGCACTTGGAAACTGTCATCTGAGCTCTATGGGTTTTCCATTTACCCGAACAGTACAAATGACTTCATTCTTTGCCCTTAAATCTACTGCATTGACTGTTTCATGAAGCACGAACACACCATCAACATAAAATGTAGGGTTGCAGTTCTCTAACTGATCAACTTGTTTCATAACATGTTCCCCTTTACTAAAAAGATTGTGGGCCTTTTGATTTACAAAATCTTTTGAAATGATTCCATTTATTGCATTTGTGTCATTGCTGACCAAAAGCTAAACATTTCTCCGTTTTAGATTCATGGCTTCCACCACAATTACAACAGTTGGCAATGAAACTAGTTTGGGGTCCATGCTTTGAAATTGCTGACTCACTCTAATGCTTCACTGAGACTGTGCCAACTCTGGAATTTGCTAGAAAGTTCTGGGGTTTACCAGTGAGTGCTGCAGGGGCTACAGTTGCGGACATGTACTTGGGCCGGTTTCTTTTAACATACAGTATACTATCAACATGAACTTTGTCACTGTGCCTTCTAGAGCTGTTCTCATTTGTAAATGTATTTGTGCGCTTTTCTGTGCACTCATATCTGACCAATCTCAATGGCCTTATTCAGATTTAAGTCACTGCCACGTTCTCACAGCATCATCTTTTATATCAAAAGCCTATCCTTTATCAACACATCCCTTAAATCACCAACTCTGCACATTTTACCTTTACTTCTCAAGTCGGTTATATATGGTGCAAAAGTTTCACCACGCTTTTGATCCCTTGGGTAAAATAAGGGCAATACCATCATAACATTTATCTGGGGGTTACAAATTTCTCTAAATTTATGTTTTAAGCACTCTGGGTCTTCTCTTGACTCACCCTGTACAACAACACAACTGTTTTCCCCCTCTGGTAAAGATAGCACGTGCATACACAAATTAAGGTTCCCTTTCTGACCCAGTTAAATTAAGCACAATAAATGCCTTTGCATGGTCATCTTTATCAGAAAAATCAGCCTGTATGAAAATGTCATACTCTTGCTCAAACACTCTCCAGTTCTCAGCAATATTACTGTCAAACACAAGTGCACTGGATTTTCAAAATCCGTCTGCCATGCCCACAATGTATGTACAAATACACTGAAAATATAGCTCTTGTAATTAAGCACGATCAAACTGTTCTTTGAGCTTGCAACAACATTCAAATGCACAATACACTCAAATACTGTCCTTGCGAAATATGCGCTGTAATGGCTGTATTCCATGAAATAACGACTAACACTGCACAAACATGCAAACACTTCATACACTTTTGATAACTTGGACATCTTTGTTAAAAACGAAAAATACATGCTTTATGAAAATGCCATCAGTTCCCTTTATTTTATTCATTTTATACAATTTGGACTTTATTTTACCAATACTGTACATATCGATTTATACAAATATCATTTAGAATGTTCTGTATGCCTTGTTTCATATTTTGCTAGAAAGAAAGAGTGCTGAGTGAGTTTTAATACCTGAAATTTGTTTCTGACTTGTTTTGTGAAGTATGCACTATTTAGGGATGATTCATTGCTGAATATTCCTCCAGTTCCAAGCAAGTGCCTTAAAGGACAACAGCACCCATAGACTCAAAAAAACATGTTTATTTCATCATGGTTTGGTGTTTCCCACATTTTAACACCACACTGGGACTATTTATAGGTTTTTAAATACTTTTATACACAATTTCTGGGTCTGACCACATGAGGTCTTGCAGCTTTAAGTAATTCTGATTGTTTACTCTGCCTCTAGGTATCCCACAATGCACTACTTGCCTGTAAAAAAAATTACACCACATAGGCCTCTTTCTTCCTAAAGCTCCTGTCACTGCATTGATTTTACATTCATACATTGTTGTCTTCCAGTCAGTTAATTTTAAGTAACATTTCATGCCGTTCAATGACTACTTAAAACACTAACAGTGCAAATGCCACAGAACAGATTTTCAAAGTGCTTTTTACTGCTGCTTCTTTTTAGAATGGCTAAATTGCAGTCTTTTGTGAAGCCTGGATTGTACTAGCATGACTCATCCCCATCCCGTTTCGCACCTAACTTCCCTGGCTGTCAAAGTGCTAAGGGTAATTTGAGCTTTACCTTCTGTGACTGACAGCTCATAACAGGAGACTTGACTCATGTACTGCTTCCTTGTTCTAGCCTTTACTTTTTGTATGGGTAGGGGAAGGACCAGGAGGCTGTGAGATAACAA
>NC_056750.1:856784393-856796203 GCF_019279795.1 Protopterus annectens
ATACATATACATACACACATGCATGCATACACACAATATATACATATACATACACACATGCATGCATACACACAATATATACATATACATACACACATGCATGCATACACACAATATATACATATACATACACACATGCATGCATACACACACATAGATATATATATATATATATATATATATATATATATATATACATATTCAGGATGGTTAGTAAGATTCTGAGCTCCCCATGCCTTTCTGTGTTGGAGGGAAGCCGCCTAGCTTATCAGTGGGAGTGGTAAGCACTAGGTAGCCTATCCTCCATGGGAAGAGTGAGTTTTGGCCCAGAAATTGCAGTTTACGTGGATATTTGGCCAACTTTCCATCTCTTTCAACTTGCTGGCTTAAAGCCTAGGTTTGTGCTTGTTCCCCCGCCTTTCCTGTAACTAGTCTAGTCCAGGTATGGATTTGCTGCATCCAGGACTCTTTGTAAGCTTCTGAGCGCTCAAGCCTTACTGTGTTGGACGGAAGCCTTCTAGCTTATCAGTGGGAGTGGTGAGCATTAGGTAGCCTATCTACCATAAGAAAAGTGGTTCCTGGCCCAGAAATTGTAGCTACTGTCCGTTTGGGCAGTTTTTTCCATCTCTTTCAACGTTCTGGTTTAAAAGCCGCACTTGCGCTCGTTTCCCACCTTTCCTGTAACTAGCCTAGTCCAGATACAGAGTTGCTGTATCCAGGACTGCTGGTAAGCTTCTGAGCCCCGTAAGCCATTCTGTGTTGGAAGAAAGCCTTCTAGCTTACCAGTGGGAGTGGTAAGCACTAAGTAGCCTGTCTACCACGAGAGGAGAGGATATTGGTCCAGAAATTGTAGTTTATTGACCATTTGGACAGTTTGTCAGTCTCTTTCAACTTTCTGGTTTAAAAGACCACATCTGCGCTTGTTTCCCATCTTTCCTGTAACTAACCTACTGGGTAGCACTAGAAAGCCTTAAACTGATACAAGCCTTCTAGCTTTAGGCAAGGCTCAAAAGACAAACCCACCTCCTTAGACAACACAAGGAAAAAGAAACGAAGGGTAATGCTGCTCAACGCCAGAAGTCTAAACCTCAAGATGCACGCACTCGAGGCTCTCCTCAGTATGGAGAATATCGATATCTGTGCAGTAACAGAAACCTGGTTCAAGGCTCCCGAGAGCACCCCAGCACTACCAGGCTATACCTCATACCATGCTTTTCGGCCCCAAAACTCGGACCGAACCACAAGAGGAGGGGGAGTATCCACATTCATCAAAGATACTCATACCTCCAGGCTAGTGGCACTGCACGAAGCATCTGAGACAATCCATGTGCAACTAACAGTGGGCAAAACTGCCTTCCAGTCTGCTACAGACCACCCTCCCAAACTCAGGAACCCCACTCGGCTTTCCTGAAGACACTGGAGAATATGAAGGTCTCTCCAAACACCATTATATTGGGTGACTTTATATACCCAAACATAGACTGGGAGCACTACTCAAGCCCCAACACCCTAGCCCAACGGTTCCTAGAATTTATAAACTCAAATGCTATGGAACAACTGGTCACCAACTCCCACAAGAGGGGAAAACATATTGGACCTGATTATCATCAACATGGGTACTCTATGTTCCATACCAGAGGTACACCCCTCATTGGTAAGATCTGACCATAAATGAATCACTATGGACATCCATATCCCGTCCCCACCCGCAGCAAAGGAAACCACAGTCATAAACTTCTCAAAAGCAAACTTCCCACTTCTCAAAACCGAGGTAGAATACTTCGAAGCCCCAGGGCCAGTGGAAAATACAGCCCAAACTGCAGAATCATTTACAAACGCATTCTATCGATACCTACAGGAATGCAAGGATCGTGCTATCTCAAATAAAACCAAGACACACTCCTCCAAAGGCAGGAGACCTGTCTGGTGGACCCCAGCCATAAATAAGCTGTACAACAGAAGGAGGAAGCTACTACATGACAGAGCAAAATCCCTGAAAGGGAGGGCAACTCTGATCAGTACTAGCAAGAAACTACGATACCTCATAAAATCATCTAAGGCTAGCTTCGACAGAAAAATTGCATAAGACGCTAAAGATAATCACAAGGCTTTCTTTAGTTATGTCAGGAACCTGGGTGGAAATAACCAGATATGCTCTGAGTTAGTGCAAAATGACAAAAAATACACTGAACCCACAGACATTGCCAACATCCTGGCAGACAGGTTCAGTGCAAACTTCTCCCCCCCCCAAATGAGCAAATGACTATCCCAACGGAGTGTAGCCTCCCTGATATCACAGATGCACAGGTGAGAGCTGCCCTCTCCAAAGCAAATAACACAGCATCAATGAGACCGGATGGTGTCCCAGGCTGCATTTTTCATGAGCTCCAAGAAGAAATGAACCCTCGCTTAAAATCACTGTTCAGTCTTAGCCTTACAACATGATATGCAACCAAAGAATGGCGTACAGTAACAGTGGTCCCACTCCATAAAGGTGGTGCCACAACGGACCCCGGAAGCTATCGCCCCATAAGCCTAACTAGCCTGGTCTGCAAAGCTATGGAGCGTATCATGGAACTCAAACAAAGACATTGGTAGCCTCCACACACTGGATCCTACCCAATTCGGCTTTAAGGGCAGATCTTGCCTCTTGAACCTGGTTAATTTCTTTGAAACAGTCACAAAGGCCATAGACGAAGGGAAGGTAGTCCAAACAGCCTACCTCGACCTTGCAAAAGCCTTCGACACAATACCTCACTCAGGCATCATAAATAAGCTCACCAGCTTAAATATCAACCCCTATTGTCACAAGATGGGTTGCAAACTGACTTAGGGATAGAACCCACATGGTCAGAATTGCAGGTGCCATGTCAGACTCTAAACCAGTTACAAGTGGCGTCCCACAAGGCTCAGTCCTGGGACCTCTCTTGTTCGGTATACATTTCTCTGAGGTACAGGCTAACACAGCAGGACTATGGCTGACAAAGTTTGCAGATGACTGCAAACTGGGGGACATAATCAACTCGCCGGCTGACACAAGCATCCTCCAAAAAAGTCTCACAGAGACGGATAACTGGTGCTAGAGCCATGGCCTAAAGCTAAATGCCAAAAAGTGCATAGTCATCCCCTTTGGAAAAAACAAAGTGCCCACAAATTACCACATAGGTGGTAATCCATTAAGTACGGAAGAAGTAATTAGGGATTTGGGGACCCAAGTAGATTGCACTCTCTCCTTTGACAATCACATTGCCAAAGTGGTTAGAAAGACATTCTATATAGCCCACCTTATCACAAAGGGGTTCACATCTAGATCAAGAGAGGGCATTATGCCCCTCTACTCATCACTCATCAGGCCCATAATTGAATACAATGCCCCATTTGGGATGTACCTTATCAGGCACCTGCTACAACTAGAAAGACCCCAAAAGTACCTCACCAAGAGGATCAAGGGACTCAAACAGATGCTCTACGCAGTTAGGCTAAAGAAACTCCAGCTCTACTCAGTTGCTTACCGCCTACTCAAAGGCGATCTGTGCCTGACGTATAAAGCCATGTCCAACCCAGAATTAATGGACATGCTCCACCTCAAGAAATCCAAATCCATCAGAACTACACGCTCCAGTGACTTAAACCTCAGCACAGAAATAAACAGAACATGCTGAAGGGACAGATTCATATCCCAGAGGCTCCCCTCACTCTGGAACAAAATCCCAATCCATGTCAGACAGAGCCCCTCAATGACCCTCTTCAAAAAGAATCTTGACGTTTGGATGGAAGACCGTAAATTTACCCTGGGATCTCTTCTGTGTCACTGCTAGACAGAGGCACGGTAAACTAACCTTAAATGGGCTATCTTCTGTGACCTACTACACAGAGGCACAGTCAACTAATCTAAGAAGAGTGGCGAAAGCCAAACATACTTTGGCTAGGCTTGTAAATGCCCTAGGGCAGATAGCCTAGTATGAACCTATGAACCTAAGAAGAGAAACTTTGGAGTGATTAAGTATCAGTTTTCTGATCTTTCTTGCTGTACTTAACTGTTTTCAGCCTAAACACAGATTTTCCAGCGTTTATTCTGATTTAAAAGCTTGTTTTTTCACATACTGTACTTATTTGACTGCCTGCACTTTTAAAAAGTTGTTTTTTGTTTAAATAATTTGTTTAACTGTTGTAGGCTACACACTAAAGTGCGATAACCTTTCTGATCGTTTGTAGTCACTTAAAGCTGTTTTAAATGTATTTTTTACTGTTTTTGCCTTAACTTTTCAAAAAAACTCCTTGTTTCCCGCCTTTCTAAGCTAGTATAGTCCAGTTCATAGGTTCATAGGTTCATAGGTTCATAGGTTTATACTAGGCTATCTGCCCTAAGGCATTTATAAGCCTAGCCCAAATTATTGTGGCTTACGCCACCCCTTATATGAAAAAATACTGTGCCCATTAGTTTGTTGTGCCTCTGTCCAGCAGTGACACAGAGATGATTCCTGGGGTAAACCTACGATCTCCCATCCACAGGTCTAGATTTCTCTTGAACAGAGTCAGCGAGGTGCTCTGCCTCACATGGACCGGGATTTTATTCCACAGCATAGGAGTCTCTGAGTGATAAATCTATCCCTCCAGCACGCCCTATTTATATCCGTGCTAAGGTTTAAGTCGCTTGCTCTAGTGGTTTTGGTGGATTTGGATTTTTGAGGTGGAGCATGTCCATTAATTCCGGGTTGGACATGGCCTTGTATGTCAGGCACATGTCACCTCTGAGCAGACGGTATGCGACTGAATAGAGCTGGAGTTTCTTCAATCTGGCAGCATATGACAGATTTTGGAGTCCCTTTATCCTTTTGGTGAGGAACTTTTGGGGTCTCTCCAATTGCTGCAGATGTCGGGTGAGATACATCCCGAATGGGGCATTGTACTCGATCATTGGTCTGATAAGTGAAGAGTACAGGGAACAATGACCTCACTAGATCTGGATGTGAATCCTTCATGATCAGGTGGGCAATGTAGAAGGTCTTTCTAACCACTTTAGCAATGTGAGTGTCAAAAGAAAGGCCACTGTCAACCTGGGTCCCCAGGTCCCTGATAACCTCTTCTGTGCTTAGTGGATTGCCACCTATATGGAAGCTTGGGGTTACCTTGTTTTTCCCAAGGGTATGACTATACATTTTTGGCGCTTAACTTCAGGCCATGGCTCTGGCACCAGCTATCTGTTTCCGTGAGTCCCTTCTGAAGGATATCCGTGTCCGATGCACTTTCCACTATGGCGCCCAGTTTGCAGTCGCCTGCAAACTTTGTCAGCCAAAGTCCTCCCATGTTGGCCTGTACTTCTGAGAAGTAGATGCCAAACAATAGAGGGCCAAGGACCGAGCCCTGTGGGACACCACTTGTGACCGGCTTGGAGTCTGACACAGCGCCAGCAACTCTAACCCTGTGGGTTCTGTCCTTAAGCCAGTTTGCAACCCATCTTGTGACATATGGGTTTACATTTAAGCTGGTAAGTTTTTCTACAATACCCGAGTGGGGTATTGTGTCAAAGCCTTTGCAAGGTCAAGGTAGGCTGTATGGACTGCCTTTCCTTCATCAATGGCCTTGGTGACTGTTTCGAAGAAGTCAACCAAGTTCAAAAGGCATGATCTTCCCTTGACAAAGCCAAACTGGGTCGGGTCCAATGTCTGCAAGTCCCCTATATCTTTGTTTATGAGCTCCATTATGATCCTCTCCATAGCTTTGCAGACTAGACTTGTTAAGCTTATGGGGCAGTAATTACCAGGGTCCAGAGGCACCGCCTTTGTGGAGTGGGACCACAGTTGCCGACGCCACTCCTTGGGCACGTATCCTGTGGTAAGGCTGAGATTAAACAGCTGCCTTATGTGCGGGTTTAATTCCTCATTTAGCTCGTAGCACACAGCCGGGGACACCATCCGTCCCATTGATGCTGTGTTTTTAGCTTTAGAGAGAGCAGCTTTCACCTGCACATTTGAGATGTCCGGGAGGCTACACTCGGCTGGGATAGTTATCTCTCCTTTAGGGGAGAGGGGTGAAGTTTGCACTGAACCTGTCTGCCAGTATGTTGGCAATGTCTGTGGGTTCAGTGATTTTGTATCATTTTGGACTAATTCTGAGCATATCTGGGAGTTTCCACCCAGGTTCCTAACATAGCTGAAAAAGGCCTTATGATTGTCCTTGAATCCATGGCAATTTTTCTCTCAGAATTGGCCTTAGTTGATTTTATGAGTGCTCAGATTTTTTTACTAATAATGATCAGGGTGACTTCCTTTTATGGATTTTGTTCTATCATGTAATAGCTTTCTCCTCTTATTGTAAAGTTTGTTAATGGCTGGGGTCCACCAGACTGGACGCTTGCCCTTTGTGGAAAGAGTCTTGGTATTATTTGGGATTGCCTGATCCATGCAGTCCTGGAGGTGTTCATAGTTGGCATTTGTAAGGGCTTCAGCAGCTTGGGTTGTGGTTTCCTCTGGCTCAGGGGCCTTGAAGGATACCACACCAGTCTTGAGTAGTGTGAAGTTTGCTTTAGAGAAGTTCTTCACTATGGTCTTTTGCTTGGGGTGGGGCGGATGTGGATTTCCAGTGAGATTAGTTTATGATCAGATCTCACCAATGAGGGATATACTTCGTGTGGAGCATTTTGTCCCCATGTTTGTGACAATGAGATCTAGTATATTTTCTCCTCTCGTGGGAACAGTGACTAGCTGTTCCATGGCATTTGAATTTATGAACTCCAGGAACCGTTGGGCTAGAAAGTTAGGGCTTGAGTAATGTTCCCAGTCTATATTCGGTAGTTGAAGTCACCCAATATGATGGTGTTTGGAGATACATTTATACCCTCCAGTGTCTTCAGGAAGGCTGTGTGGGGTTCCTGAGTTTGAGAGGGTGGCCTGTAGCATGCTACAATTTGTAGAGCAGTTTTGCCTATGGTTAGTTGCACCTGGATGGTTTCAAGCTTGCGTTGCCACCAACCTGGAGGTGTGAGTATCCTTTATGAATATGGATACACCCTCCTTTTGTGGTGTGGTCCGGGTTTTGGGGCCGGAACGCATGATATGAGGTAAAACCTAATAGTGCCGGGTGCTCTCAGGAGCCTTGAACCAGGTTTCAGTTACAGCACAGACATCGATGTTCTCCATACTGAGAAGGGCCTCGAGTGCGTGCATTTTGAGATTTAGACTTCTGGCATTGAGCAGCATCACCCTCAGTTTCTTCCCATTTTTGTTTTCTAGGGTGGTAGGTTTAGAATTTGAGCCTTGCCTAAAAAGGCACTATGGGGGTGGCAAGAGCCTTAGCCAATATCCGGAATCCCAGGGTGACAGGTGCAAGCCGCCTTGGAAGCAGCGTGGCTTGTCAAGCATGTCATCCCAGGCAGACAGACACTGGATCCCTTTGAATGACACCAGACATTAAGCCAATTGTTAAAGCTGATCATCTTGTCTCTATATTGTGGCATCATTCTTGGTGAAGGAAGGATACTGCTCAGGGTTAGGTCATACCTGCCTGGGCTACATAATCAGAGAGCTCCTCTATGTCTCTTTTCATGTAGTCCAGGGAGGTACGCCTCAGGTCGCTCACACCAGCATGGACAATGACTGTGTCATATTTGTACTTGCCATGGAGTGACCCGAGTGCTTGTGTTATGTGGCGGATTCTAGCCCGATAGGCAGCTTACTGTGACCCTCTCCTTGTTCAGCCTGGTGAGTGGGACGTCAGTGTGTCTGACTATGGAGTCACCTATGACAAGTATGTTTGGTGTTGTATTTGGCCTTAAGGGCTGTGACTGCTTTGCACACTGCTTTTGTGGTTTATGTGTTGCTTGTGGGGTGTCTTGAGGTAGCAGTTGTTTGGGTGTCTGCTTTAGAGGCCTCTGCTGTTTAGGTAAATTTTACTCAGAGCCTCCGAGTATGTCTTTGTGTGTTTATGTGTTTGATTCAGTGGAGTGGTAGCATTATGTGAGGCTGGTTTTGTGGTGTGTGTAGTTGCCTTCTCCTCCTGTCTGGTCTTGCCAGTCCTGAGTTGAGAGAGCTCAGCCTCCAGTTTGGCTAAATAGCTGCATCTCTGCAAGTATTTGTGTTATGTGGGAGGAGGAGAGGGTTGTCTGTGTACATGAGGCAGTTATAACATTGCCTCAAGATTCCCAGATTCACCAGCTGGACCGGAGAGGAGATTGACAACTGACCTTTGGACATGCTAGAATAATATTGGGAAATCCTTAATTGAAAACAAGGGCCAGTGGGGAGTGAGGGTGTAGTGCTTTTAATTTTTAGTGCTGACTTATATAATTGCTTTAGTGAGCAAGTGCCAGGTAACTTGAGTGCAATGTGTTACAAGTAACTAAATGCAAAAACGACAAACAGTAACTTTCTTTCAAGTGAAACAAGGAAATAAGTACAGTAAGCAATGCAGATATCACTAGTGATCCACAGAAGCTGAGAAGTTGCGTATTAGGTGGAATTAGCTTCCAGGGAAATAACAAGCAAACAAACAACAAGCATATAAACAACGCTAGATTCAGTAGGCCTGGATCTAGTCTATGCTAGAGCAAACAAGGTGAACCAATTTCAGTAAGATACAGTTCAAATATTCAGGCACTATAAACCTTTAACCAGAAAATTCCCAGCTCAGAAGGGCAGAGTCCAGCCTCTTCTCCCACAAGAGTGCAGACCACGAACCTTCTTAATGTAAAATAACTGGCCTGAAGCCCAAGTGCCTAAACCAGAACTAATACACTTGGACACTGATGTCCAGCTGATGAATCTGCGTATCCAGTTTACAGGCTAGGGCTGCATTAAAGGCTGTTATACTAGTTTCTGAGTTGCCCATACCTTACTTGGATAGAAGGAAGTTTCTCTGTTCCTGTGAGTGAGGGGAGCTTTGAGCAACCTATCTGTCCCTGGAGGAGTGCTTCCAGCCCAGAAGTTAGTAGTTTATTGGACATTTTGGGCTAATTTCTATCTCTTTCATTTCCCTACTATAAAAACCACATTTGCACGGTTTTGCGCACCAGGAAGTACCGGTTAGCTATGGTTAAATTATTCCCGGCTCCACTAGGTTTCCTCTTCAGTTTTTACCTTGAAACTAGTCTAACTCTCAACCTAAGCACTCAAAAAGGATCTTACAGCCCAGCACTTGCTCACACCTAATAGCAAGCTATAATATAGCCTGACACTGACTGCCCAGCAGGGTAAGGCTCTTCATTCACCCATCACCAACCAAGCGACTAAGCAGCTCACCCTACTATTCAGGCATGACCAAAGGGTAACTTTAGGCACACTCTCCAGTCCAGCTGATGAATCTGCGTATCCTGAGGCAATGTTACAACTGCCTCATGTACACAGACAAACCTCTCCTCCTACCACAAAACACTAACATAGGTTTCATAGGTTCGTACTAGGCTATCTGCCCTAGGGCATTTATAAGCCAAGCCAGAGTGTATGTGACTTACACCACCCCTTAGGATGAGAATACTACGCCCTTTTAGGGTTTAGTTTACTATGCCTCTGTCTAGTAGTGACACAGAGATGACCCCCAGGGTAAACCTACGATCTGCCATCCACTCGTCGAGATTTCTCTTGAATAGAGTCAGTGAGGGGCTCTGCCTAACATGGACTGGGATTCTGTTCCAGAGTGTAGGGAGCCTCTGGGTTATGAATCTGTCCCTCCAGCACATTCTATTTATTTCTGTGTTGAGGCTTAAGTCGCTTGTTCTTGTGGCTCTGATGGATTTGGATTTTCTAAGGTGGAGCATGTCCATTAATTCAGGATTGGACATGGCCTTGTACATCAGGCACAGATCACCTCTGAGTAGGCGGTACGCGACTGAATAGAGCTGGAGTTTTTTCAGTCGGGCAGCATATGACATATGTTTAAGACCCTTTATCCTCTTGGTGAGGAACTTTTGGGGTCTTTCCAACTGCTGTAGGTGTCGGGTGAGATGCATCCCAAATGGGGCATTGTACTCAATCATTGGCCTGATAAGAGAAGAGTACAAGGGCACAATGACCTCTCTTGATCTAGATGTGAAACCCTTCATGATAAGGTGGGCAATATAGAAGGTCTTCCTAACTACTTTGGCAATGTGAGTGTCAAATGAGAGGTTACTGTCAACTTGGGTCCCTAGGTCCCCGATTACCTCTTCCGTACTTAATGGATTACCGCCTATGTGGTAATTTGTCGGTACCTTGTTTTTCCCAAAGGGTATGACTATACATTTTTTGGCGTTCAGCTTAAGGCCATGGCTCTGGCACCAATTATCCATTTCTATGAGGCCTTGTGTCCACTGGAGTATCAATTATGGCGCCCAGTTTGCAGTCATCTGTAAACTTGGTCAGCCACAATCCTCCTATGTTTGCCTGTACCTCGGAAAAATAAATGCCGAACAAAAGGGGTCCCAGGACTGAGCCCTGTGGGACACCGCCAGACTGGCTTAGAGTCTGACATAGCTCCAGCAACTCTGACCCTGTGGGTTCTGTCCTTGAGCCAGTTTGCAACCCATCTTGTGACATACGAGTTTATATTTAAGCTGGTGAGTTTGTCTATGATGCCCGAGTGGGGTATTGTGTCAAAGGCTTTTGCAAGGTCAAGGTAGGCTGTGTGAACTGCCTTGCCCCCATCAATGGCCTTAGTGACGGTTTCAAAAAAGTTGACCAAGTTCAAAAGGCAGGATCTGCCCTTGACAAAGCCAAATTGGGTAGGATCCAATGTCTGTAGGTCCCCAATGTCTTTGTTTATGAGTTCCATAATGATCCTCTCCATAGCTTTGCAGACCAGGCTCGTCAAGCTTATGGGGCGGTAATTTCCAGGGTCTGTAGAAGCACCGCCTTTGTGAAGTGGGACCACTGTTGCCGTACGCCACTCTTTGGGTACGTATCCTGTAGTAAGGCTAAGATTAAACAGCAGCCTTATGTGTGGGTTTAGTTCCTCTTGGAGTTCATGTAGCACACAGCCCGGGACACCATCCGGTCCCCACTGATGCTGTGTTTTTAGCTTTAGAGAGGGCGGCTCTCACCTGGGCATCTGAGATGTTAGGGAGGCTACACTCTGCTGGGATGGTTATTTCTCCTTTTGGGGAAGAGGGGGAGGAGAAATTTGCACTGAACCTGTCTGCCAGAATGTTGGCAATGTCAGTGGGTTCAGTGTATTTTGTGTCATTTTGGACTAACTCTGAGCATATCTGGGAGTTTCCACCCAGGTTTCTAACATAGCTAAAGAAGGCCTTGTGATTGTCTTTTGTGTCTTTTGCGATTTTTCTCTCAAAGTTGGCCTTGGATGATTTTATGAGTGATCGTAGTTTTTTGCTAGTACTGATCAGAGATGCCTTCCCTTTTAGGGATTTTGCTCTGTCATGTAGTAGCTTCCTCCTCCTGTTGTAAAGTTTGTTTATGGCTGGGGTCCACCACACCGTGCGCTGCCTTTGGGGAATGGGTCTTGGTTTTATTTGGGATTGCATGATCCATGCATTCTTGAAGGTGCCCATAGAAGGCATTTGCAAAAGATTCAGCAGTGTGGGTTGTGGTTTCCACTGGCCCAGGGCCTTGAAAGATACTACTCCAGTCATAAGAGGTAAGAAGTTTGCTTTTGAGAAGTTCTTCACTGTGGTCTTTTGAGAGGGGGGTGGGGGCGGGATGTGGATTTCCAGTGAGATTAATTTATGGTCTGATCTTACCAAAGAGGGATGTGCTTCCGTGTGGAGCATTTTGTCCCCATGTTTGTGATGATCAGGTCTAGTATATTGTCTCCTCTTGTGGGAATGGTGACTAGTTGTTCCATTGCATTTGAGTTTATGAATTCTAGGAACCTTTGGGTGT
>NC_056750.1:856796703-856829203 GCF_019279795.1 Protopterus annectens
GAGGATTATGACAGACCCCTTACCATGAAGAGCCTGTACACTCCTGCACTCTCAACACATTGAGCCTCTTTGCGAGTACCTGCAAAAGGGATATCAGGAAACTCCTTTCTGATAAGCCCTTGGCAAAGTGCACAACCTGAACAAGGAAGAAAGACAGGAACTGAGTCAGGACAAATGCCTACAAATTATGAAGGCTGACAAGGGATCCGGGATAGTAGTGTTGTAGCAGGAGAGATATATCCAAACACTTGAAGCATCTCTCATTGATGACCAGTTCTACAAAAAGGTCATCAACCAGGTACAACAAAATTTAAAACAAAATGAAAACCTACTAATGGAACTGTACCTCAGGGATGAGATCTCTCAAGACGAAAAAGATTTCATGCAGGTCATGACACCCAGCCTTAGAAAATTTTTTGGAATCCCCAAGGTTCACAAAAAACCTGAAAATCCACCTTTCCGCCACGTGGTATTGAACCGAAGGACAAAAACAGAAAAGATTTTGCAATACGTGGACCACATCCTCAACCTCATTGTACAGAACAGCAAATACTACACCAAGGACTCCTTGGCTTTTCTAAATGACATCTTCAAACTAAGGCTGGATGGAGGGCAATATTTACTGGTCACCCTAGATGTAGAAGCACTCTACACCAACATCCCCCACGTCAAAGGACTGACCCTCACCAGACAGTACCTGAACAGGCACTCCAACCTAAGCAGGACCAAGATTAATACTGTATGCAGGTTAACAGAAGCAGTATTAAGAAATTTCTTTCAATTCAACGGGAAGATTTACCACTAACAGAAAGGGGTAGCCATGGGGTCCAAAATGGCCCCGGCATATGCAAACTTAGTCCTCAGTGCCTGGGAAATGGATAAGGTTGAATCGCTGCCCAGGTTCAACACCACCATGATGTACAGGCATTATACTGATGACGTCTTTTTTGTCTAGAAGGGGGACAGACTTTCTTCGAGCAATGTTTTGGAAACCCTTTTCCAGCGTCTGGACTTCTTGATCCTCACGGTAGGACATATCGGCACCACCACTCAAATTCCTAGATATCCACCTCATTACAGACCCGGAAAGTGGACAGTTTGACTCCAACATCTACCGCAAGCCCACTTTCTGGAATAACTATCTGGAGTTCAGCAGCCAGCAGCCCCATTTCATGAAAAGGAATACTGTAAAAGGACAATTTATCCGGTTAACCACACTCATTTTTTAGGGATGAGGTTTTCATCAAGGAAGGTATTTACCACAGAAACTTGTTCTTAGAAAGGAAATACCCAGAGTATTTAGTGGACAACCTGTTCCATTAGATCATACAGCACAGATACTAGGTACCCACCAATCCTGGAAAAGGGATTCACAGCAAGGGCACAGAACGGACCGAACAAATAGGACTGGGTGGCAAGTTTACCTCTTCCAATGTCCACAGATATGTTCGGAATTAGAGGGGTCCTCACCAACAATTGGGACATCTTGGAAGGAAAAAAAGGTCTGACAAAGTTACTTGGGACATCCCTGAACTTCTGTTTCAAACGAACCTTTTCTTTTGGTGGTGCGTTTGAGAGGAATAAAAGCCCATCCCCACAGAACAAAGTATCGCCAGAACCTGGAATGTCTGACTGCGGCAAGTGTGTCGCCTGTGTACACATACGAAAAAGACTTCACCTTCCCGCACTGCAAAAGAACTGTCCGTCTACATACACAAAAAATGTAGTGTACTGCGCTTTCTGCAAACATTGCAGAAATTTCTATATCGGCAAAACGAACAGAAAGCTAAGTAACTGTATTAAAGAACACACTGCAGTAAGACGCAAACAGGACAGTTTGAATGCCAAATGAGTGGGTTCCATCGTTTTCCTCTCAAGAGTGCCCTATGACACCTTAAGGATTACAAGAGCTAGATATCTGAACTTCAAGGAACTAAAAGTCCCAAGCCAGGTGGAACAAACCCTTGGATGAAGCATAAGACAAGAGTTGGACTGAAGATCCACACGACCATGGCAAGCCAGTAGGTGAAGGTTTGGCCATCAGCACTTTATGCCTCATGTTTTTCTGTGTGGACCTTTGTAGGGGTTCAGATTTGTGGACAAATGATTGAGACCTACACTCAGTCTGTAGCAGAGACCTCTTCCTCAACTAGGAGTGAGGACACCACACTCCTCCAACTAATCACAAAACAGGTACCACAGTTGAGGCCCTTAGAGAGGCTTCAGGCTGGCATCTTGGTGGCTTCAGTCTAACAGGACATGCTAGTAACCAGTGCAGTGGCCAGCAGTGCAATCGTGCTAGATGACTCAGCTGAATCTAACCCCAAAGCTGGGAGGGCAGTTTATGAAAATGCCCTGGCAGTTTAAGGTCTCTGGACCTTGGGAAACAGTGTCAGTCTGTCACTGGGTTTCCTGTCATTTTTGACATTTTCCTGAGTGGATACGCTTCTGATGGGAGGTTCCCAGAGCACTAGCCAAATGCTAGGGAGTTATGAGATCAAAAGCAAGCCCTCTTGTAAATTATGTCCTCCCCAGAGAGCCTTTACTCTCTTCCAGACAGTCCTAGTGGTCACCATTCTGCTCTAGGCCTTAGCAGAAGATAACCTGCTTGTCACAGCCAACACAACAGCTTGTCTTTACAACTACTTTATTATCAGAATCACAAGCAGAGACTGATACTTGCACTAGTACAATACAAAAAAACAGAAAAACATTCATGACCGAGTACTTGTCTCCTTCTGGAAGCAGGCCTGACAACACAAACAGCATGCAAATGCATCACACTATGCCCCAAGAAAAATCAGAAAATGTCACTGGTTCATGTCCTGTCTTGTGTCACTACCATCCTGTCATCTAAGTGTGAGAATATCAGACAAAGCAATTGGAACAGAGATTGTATCATGGGCAGATATATGGCTACCTGCAGGTTGCACCTCCTGCTGATAAGGATTCTAACGGTGAGTAACCCGGAGACTGGACCTCCAGCTGATAAGGGCTTTAACAGTGAGTAACCTGCAGGCTGGATCTCCCACTAAGGGTTGTAACAGTGAATAACACAATGAATGTCTGTCTGTTTTTCTTCATTTGCTACAACCTAGTGCATCATCTTTTCCAGCCATTAGTAATACCGCAAAACTTACTGCTATTAATTTCTGCTCCTTAAACCCCAATTACCTACTAACTATAGCTGGTCATTGCCACTAAAAAAACCTTACCTTTGATAAGGTAAGGATGGTTGCAACATTTCCGCAGCTCCATCATGGTATTGAGCAAATTAGGGATGTTGGCCTGTCCAGTACCCTTCGATAAGAAACTGAAGTTCTTTTCCAGAATAGCTCGATAATACTTCTTCTGTATGTTTGTCAGTTCCACCTCAATGATTGTTTCCTGCTTGGGTGCCAGGTTCTTCTCCACATCCTCTTTCAGCCGTCTAAGCATCATTGGTTTCAAAATGGCCTGCAGCTTCTGGACCTGAATGCAACAGCAAAACATTAAAGGAAAAAGTACAAGCATCAACACTGTCATACTGTTCATCACTACCATTAGAGAAGGCTATGCCTACCTGCTCTCTCGATTACCACAAATGCCAAATTCATAACTATATTATCACTCTTGATGCTGCTGCTTCAGGCCAGCAGCAGGGAATGCAAAATATACCCACAAAGAACATTTACAATAGTTATGTTTCAAGCTTCAGCTAAACAAGCTAAGTGGGCTCACCCCAGCAGGCACCAACACCAACTCCAAAGACTTTTATCAGCACCATTCTGTTGCAACAGGTTCATCGTAATGCCAATTCATATGTCAATTGCATGCTAATTCTACTAGAAAAAAATTAAGTGGATCGCTCCAATGATCCAACTATGATGAAATGCACTACAGTAAAGCTGTATGACTATAAAGCAGTTATACTAATGAAAGATAACTGCTCTCAATCCTTCAGCCCGATCCTTTCAGCCATAAAATGCCTTCTGCAACAGGAGATGCGGTCTCATGTGATGGCTCTTGTGACAATTAGTCCAAGATAGAACTGTAGCAATAATGGGCTAGAGATGTTCTGGGCAAACTCCATAAGGCAGAACTGTAGCAGTAATGGGGGCTAGAGATGTTCTGGAAAAACTCCATAACGGCAGAACTGTAGCAGTAATGGGACTAGAGATGCTCTGGGACAACTCCATAACGGCAGAACAGTAGCAGTAATGGGGGGCTAGAGATGCTCTGGGACAACTCCATAACGGCAGAACAGTAGCAGTAATGGGGGCTAGAGATGCTCTGGGACAACTCCATAACGGCAGAACTGTAGCAGTAATGGGGGCTAGAGATGCTCTGGGACAACTCCATAACGGCAGAACAGTAGCAGTAATGGGGGCTAGAGATGCTCTGGGACAACTCCATAACGGCAGAACAGTAGCAGTAATGGGGGCTAGAGATGCTCTGGGACAACTCCATAACGGCAGAACTGTAGCAGTAATGGGGGCTAGAGATGCTCTGGGACAACTCCATAACGGCAGAACAGTAGCAGTAATGGGGGCTAGAGATGCTCTGGGACAACTCCATAACGGCAGAACTGTAGCAGTAATGGGACTAGAGATGTTGTAGGAAAACTCCGTAATGGCAGAACTGTAGCAGTAATGGGACTAGAGATGCTCTGGGAAAATTCCCTAATGGCCAACTATCAAAAGTATCACAAAAATACAGCATATTAAATGACTTGCTATACATTGAAGATACATGGTAAGAAGCACACTAACATCACACGTCTGGGATCATACTCATAAGAAGGTGGCTCTGTGATGCAGCAAGATAAAACCCTTATTACCTAGGCAACTCAAATGTGAGTAGCAGCTCCACCACTGAAGGAGATGGGTGGAGGAATGCAAGAAAGTGCTTAATGCAAACTGACCTACTATATAAGCAAGGAGGTAATGCCAGTCTCCCATTAGTAAGTGGAGACTTCCAAAGGCTGCAAAAGGCATGGGACAGGTGGCAATGGACTTGGTACTACAGAGAGAACAATGGTAGCCCACATTAGTATAGGTGCAGAAGCGAGCATATTATGTACGATCAGGTGCAGAAGCGAGTGTATTGCGCATTATCGAGTGCACTAATGCTAGCCCTCATTAGTATAGGTGCGTGAGTGAGTGTATTATGTATGATCAAGTGTACTTAATGTCACATGTCAAATTTTGGCATTAAGTTTGAAGTGCATAATAGATATCACGTTATACATCGAACCCACAAGAAGACTAGAAATGAAAAACGTTTTCTTTCCTGATCTTCCAACTAACCAATTAAACCCCACTAACACCAGCCTCTGATATGTCCGAATAGTGGCAGTATTAGAGGAAGGTTTTACTACAGTAAGGTGTAGGGTTAGGATTGAGGGAAGAGGAAGAAGCAGAGACAGGGTTAGCAACTATTACTAAGGTGGGGCAGAAGAGCTAATCCTAACCCTACAACTTACCTTAAAAAACCTTCTCTTCACTCTGCCACTACATAAAACTATGTTTATCACCTTACCTTACCTAACCCTGACCCTAAAATACACTCATTCACACACAAACATACCAAACCTGTATCTTCACCCATTCCTGTCCATAACCCTAACACTCAAACACACGCATAAACACTCTCACCCCCTCCACACTCCATTTACCTCTCTCAACATAATATAGCATTGATATTTTGTCTAAATGGCTGTCCATATGTTCAGCATTAACCACCACCCCCAGCATTTGTCGATCAAAGGTATGTTTGACAAAATGCAGGGGAGCTGTGAAGTACACAGGGGAGGCTGTACTCATCATGGTTACATGAATGTCCATATCAGCCTGCAGAACTGGTGTAGTCCAAAGTCTTGACTACAACCCATGTGACTCAGACACTTAACGATGCTCGCAGGGAGGATGGATGGCCTCATCCTCGAGAGATAGCAAGGGTACAAGCTGGCTGCACACACTGACATTTCCCCTCAAAGGAAGCACAGTGATGCAATGGTTGACCAGGACATGGGCATTAGGCTCACCAAGCTACTGATGAGTTGCAGCCTGTAGAGACAGTGCATGTGTAAGCATACACACAATATAGGAAATGCATTGTGAGCCTCAGCAGTTTGCTCACAACCACTCCCACCTCACCCATAGGGTGAAGTTAGGTCATTCAAAACATGCTGTCAATGCTGAATACCAATGAAATAACACAACACCTTCATGGCTGCTTGAATGACGTGCCCCCAAACTTGGATGTCCAACTTACAATGTTCCGGAATATGCACAAATGGAAAAACATTTAGCAAACTTGTAGACACTCTGCACAATTAAGTTAGCTTACAAAAGCTACTATTCCAGTACAAAACTAATGAGGAGTGATAAAACTATCCCATGAGAAAAATGTAGACTGGTCATAAAAGAAGGTAACTCAACTGGCCAGTAAACTAGAAAAGGTAGGTTTGGCAACAGGAACAGAGCACGTTTTAACATTCATAACTGAAAAAAAAAGCTGAGCAAATATATGTACATTGGGTGCAGTATGCCCTTTAACTGAACTCAATATTCTACCTCTTCAAAAACCTTCCATTCAAAATTCCAGTTCTACCATGTTCTACATCTTCTTGACTATGAATGTGCTCCATGAATCTCCACTGCAGTAAGATGGGCCCATGACATTCTCAAACAACAATTATTTTTGCAGATATTGGGAGTATGGGCATCATCTTCTTCCCTTCACAACCTTTGAGCTCATGCTGACCCCTCAAAATATCTCCAGTGTGTTATACACCCAAATCATGTCGCCCACTCCTTTTGGTCTCTCAAGATAAAAAGCTCCAGTTCTGCTGATTTCTGGTCACCACACAACTCTATCCCTTCCAGCCCTGCGACAGCTCTCTCAAGGATTCCTTCAAGTATCTTGATATCATCTGCCCTTTGCATGACTTCCTGAACAACTGACTATTCAAGATGTGCCCTGTCCAGGGTCTGGTGGAACACACAGGGGCATGATGCCAGGGCACTTCTATGGGCTTGGCTTAAAGGCTCCATGGCCATTAGCATACACACCTATGAACCAGCCCTTTATCTGATGTCTGTCAGCTTTAACTCCCTCCCTGACAGACAACATATCTAAACAAGACGATTGTGGGAATATCATCCAGAGACATTTACAATGACTGGTCAAATTTTCAGACCCTGTGGCCTTGACAAGTGCGCAGCTGAAGTGGACAGTAAAACCAATCAGAATAAATGTAAAGATGCGTTTGCACATTATATGACTCGCAACTTCAGTGACAGTGCACTATACGGGACGTCACTATTTGTAGGGTGAAGGTGGCAGGAATGTTTGGATTACATGGAGATGAGATTAACAGAGGACTTTTGGAGAGAACAGTTCTGTGGCTTAGCAGGTTTGACTGTTATTTGTATTTAAGCTAGATATAGAGTTGATAAAGTAGGATTTAAGTTTGCCTGCTGACTGAAGGCGGGGGGAGACCAGGGTAGAGGTATGTTTTTTTCTTAGTTCCTGGGTTGAGTACTGATTTGATGGAAAACAAACCTTTTGGGGTCATACCTGTTGTTGCACTGTAGGGCAGTATAATAATAGTTTTTGTCTCAGATTTTTTTTTTAACTTTATTACAGAGTTCACTGAACGGTTGTACATTTCTGCTGGATTCTGACTTTTGATATTAGAACCATGCCTTATCTCTGTCAAATATTTTGCTGGTCAGTGAATCAGGGTGCATAACTGTCTCACACTTTTTTTTTTTTACACTGCGGGGGCAGAGAGTTCAAGGTGTCACGGAATATTTTATTAAAATCAGTTACTGCATTATCTAGAGGTAATGTTTTTTAGGGTTGCCACCTTTTCCAATGCCCAAAGTGGGACATCTTTTGTAGAAACATCGGATTTTGCAGGACAAAACATACCCATAGCAAGTAGAGATGAAAGAACTTCACTTTTTTGCCAAAATAAAAGCTTATTCTTATAGCATTTGAGTTGCTTATTCTGTTTCTTATAACATGTATGTGTTTCAAATACAAAATAATTGTTTTATGCTACTATTAAGGTATATAGAGGAAATATTTTTGTCCTAAAATCTCAGGACATTTGCCATTTTTTCGATTTTTTTGCGGGACACAACTGTCAAAAGAGGGACTGTCCCTAGCAAAGTGGGACAGGTGGTAACCCTAATGTTTTTAAGGTTGACCAGTGTACTGTTTTTAGTGAGTCAACATATATGTTTATTCACTGAATTTTGTTAGGCTGCATGTAGTTTTCATTTTACATTAGTTACTTATCTGTGGGGTAGCTCTATAAACATAACATGGTAAGTGATCAAGTGTGTGGGAATGTTCCAGATGTAAAATTGTTTTATGGGTTGGACAGCAGTGTTACTGCGCAATGCTAAGAACCTAAGCAAAAAACTCAACATCCCTCAAGCTTGTCTTACTCTGGAGAATGTAGACATCTGTGCCATGACCGAGACTTGATTTAAAGCTGTAGAAAGTTCTTCAGCAGTGCAAAGCTACAGTGTGTTCCACACATTTAGACCAACAGCAGCACAAAATGGGACCAAAGGTGGAGGTGTCTCAATCAACAATGGCAACAAATATACCTGAAGCTCAACCATATGCACGTCACCATAGATAAGGTCCCTCACCATATCAAGGGGATCTACAGGTCACCATCTATGCCCATAGAGTCTCAGGAATCCTACCTAAACCTATCAGAGGCTTTCACCACACAACCAAACACCCAATCATGGATAACTAGCTACCTCTCTAGAGATTGGGAAGCATTACACTGCCTCAAACTCGCAGGTAACACACTTCCTGTATTTAACACACACTCTGGAAGAGCACAAGGGAGGGGACTGCACCCCCCCCCCACTTGGCTCTTCCTTTATGACACCTATCACTGAATACAATGCCCCCTTTGGCATGTATCTACCCAGATACTTGGAACAGTCACAAAGGTTTCTCATCAGGACAATACGGGAAATAAATACAATGTCCTACACTAATCGCTTAAAGGCTATGTCACTGTATTCGGTCTCCTACAGGCTGCTGAGACGGGATCTTTACCTGGCTTACAAAAGTTCCTCAGATCCAGCATGGACAGGCAAACAGGTCTGCTTCTGGGATGTCCATATCTGTGAATATGAAGACAGACATACCCTGTGCAACATCTATCTGAAAAAAACTGTGGCTGATCTGCTTAGTTGCTTCTGGGATGGTACACTATTATGAGGCCTAATGGTTAAGGTGTTTGCCTTACAAACACAAGGTGCAGGGTTTGAGTCTCACAAGGGATAACTGGCTAGGCTTAAAATGGCTCGCAAGGGTAGTTAGCTTAGTACTAATCTATGAACCTAATCATCTGCAATTTGAAGAGCCAGCCTACACAAGTGGGTAAAGAATATGACCCATCTTACTTATACAACTAAAACATTGCAAGAGTGTTATTTTCACTAACATCTCTTTCTTCAAGATGGGCTTGAAGGCTCTGAGAGCCTGCATCAGCAACTCCTTTAAATTAATATGCTTTTTCCTTTGAGCTGCATTCCAGTTTTCTTGCATTTAAAGATCTTGAGTGTGCCCCCCAAACCAAGTCTGAACCATCCATGACTATTGTCAGACTGTTACTTCCCTGTATGACAGCATTATTTGTGAAGTCTAACCTGGCTGGATCACTTACGAGTTCTTTGGAGATGCAGAGTAGCATAGGTAGGAATGTTTTAGCCATTACTAGAGTTTTCTCATGAGCAGAATGGCCAGGGGAACCAACAGAACTGTGAAAGTTATGAATACCACTACCATCTGGAGCCACTGTTTAAAGACATATGCATTTCCCTGCAGTCAGGCAGCTGTGATGGAACTGAAAGAAACTAAGTGTGGTTAGGAGCTCCAGGGGAGATTAGGTTTGCCTGACGAATTAACTAGCTCATTTCCGATCACCTGACCTGCACCACTTAGAGGGGAGAAGTTTGAAGAGTGAAAAAGCCATACTGCATTTAAACCAAGGCAGGGGATGAGGCCAACCTGAGCGAGTTAACAGGTCCTATGATGCTTGTTGAAAATAGTAGGGAAACTGAAGGGCTTAACAACAGAGAATAAATCTGTCATAGGACCTTCATGTGGCCGAGACCCAATGTGTCTCTGGATGGAAGAGGCTTGGTCAGCATCCCAGCTGACCACTCCTAGTCAGTAAGCCACTTGAGCAGACAGACAAAAAAGGCAACATCATGACTAAGGGGCATACAAGAAAAAAAAAGGGGGGGAGCACCAGAAGTACTGAGTAACACTAATAGCTGTTAACAAGCAGCAATGACTCCAGAAAGTAAAGTACCATTGAATTATATAGCAGTGCAAAAGTAGGCAGTGATTAGGTACCAGCACAAATAAACTAGACTATTAACAAAATAAACACCTACAACAAGCATACTGAACAAAAGTAACGGTCATCAGATGTGGCCAGGAAGTGGCAGCAGCTAAATACTGAGACAATCAACTGACAACGGACTACTAAAATGAGGATAAAATGAATACAGGAATAACAAACACACACTGAATACTTATTTACTTATGATTTGTTGATCAGGTTAGTCTCATTCGGTGAATGTCTTTTTTTTTTTGGTGGGGGGGGGGGGTGACCCGAGGTGGTGTGCATACTGACTCAAACAAAACTGGTCCAGCATTAGGGAACTTCCCCTACTCTTGGTAGTCGGGGGAAGGATTTGTGTGTTATACATCCTGACTTCCTGCTTCCTGTCCAGGCACAGAGGCAGCCAGGAGGAATAGGAAGAAAATATGGCTGACTCAGTTTGGGCTGAAAATGAAGTGAAGGCTGATGAAAATGTATTTGAAATGGTGGAATCACTACCATACATTTTTTTTCTGATGTTGCGGGTGCAGAAAAAAAACAGTGATATTGGAAGAAAAAGAGACTGTGACAGAGATGGATTCAGAGGAAAACTTTCAGAGGAGACGGTTTGGAGGAGAGTTACCTCTGAGAAACGCATAATTACAACCCCTCCAATCGGGAGGGCTGCAAGATGATTATTTCGAAGAAATGGTAAACCAAAGTGAACCAGAAAGTGGAGCAGCAATTTCATGAAGTGATATCATGGAGAAAATAGAAGAAAAAGAAGAAGAGACTGTGCCAGAAAAAGTTTGAGACAAAAACTTATGCACAAACTGTGGGTGAAGGAGCAAAGAAGAAAGAATAAATAAAAAAAAACAAAAAAGAAGTAAACAATCATGTGAGCTGCAACAAAGAAGAGTTTGACAGGGGTAAGGTTTGGGACTCTGTCATAGCAACTCTGGGTGTCAGAGCAAGACGCAAGAACATTCATTTTAATTAACAGACACTTTTTGTGACTTGATATCTGAGACTGGGCAGGCTATGGAAATTTGTTTGGGTGCATCTCAACAAAAGAAAAATATTTATTCTGTGGTCAGAATATGTCGTGCAAGCTTCAGACAAAAAAAATAATGATCCAGTTTAGAAATAGTTTAAGCAAAAGAACTGAAAGAACATTTGTTAACTATATGTAAAAAAGCAGTGGACACTACAAATATATATGATGAAAGATGACTATGGACTGGGGGATGGGAATGTGGCGCAATACTGAAAACAGAAAATGATAATGTTATGCATGTACCTAGTATTATTAATATTCATGGTAATAGGGGGTTTGTGAAATACAGGGGTCAACCAAAAACTTATTTGTGTGGAAAAATGATTTCCTCAATGAATGTGATAAAGAAGATGTTATGTGGTAAAGCAGGGCATAATGCAAAAAATGTGATTTAAACTGCAAAAAAAAGTGGCAATACTGGTCATTCATGGCTAGAATGAAAAAGAAAATGAAGTTATGCAGGACAGAGAGCGAGAGCAGAATATATTATACAAGAAAATGTACAAAAGGAACCAAATGATAACAAGGTTGTACATGAAGTTAAAGTAACAAGGAAAAAGAAACAGAAAAGACAAGTAAGGAAAGAAGGTGATGATGTAAAGTAAGAATTAAAAATAATTTGATAGGGAAAAGAGTTAAAGAATGGAAAAGAAAATTCAAACAATGCTTAGAGAAAATAAGAAAGGAAAGAGATTAACATTACACTAACATAACAAGAATTATAATTTGTCAAAGGATGAATGGTATAAATTGAAACAACTTAGAATGATAAGATTGTATTTAAGCCCTCAGATAAAGGGGGCAAATTAGTTGTTATGAATTCTTCAATGTATTATGAAATGTGTATGCAACATTTGAACAATGAACACATTTATAAAAAAGTAGACAATTGTTTTAAATCAAGCTCAAAGAGAATACAAGATATTGTTGGATAAAGCAGTGAGGCTACACTACTTTTCAGCTTCAGATGTAGAAAAGAAGTTTACAAATAAAGAGGGCTCAGTAGCTAGATCTTTCTGTGCGCCTAAAATTCACAAGGATCTACAACACCCCCCGGGACTTCCAATAGTTTTGGCTATTGGATATTTTCCACATAATTTAGGATGTCTTTTACATGAAATACTGTTGAAGGAAGTACTGAAGCTTCCATCTTATAAAAAATATTCTTTTCACTTTTTGGATAAGGTGGGAGAATTAAAATCGAAAGAAAATACATACTTTGTGGTAGTAAATGTAAAGTACAGTTTTGTACCTACCATAAATGTAGATGTTCGAAGATCCACATTGCTGCAGTCCTTACTTAAGGGTAGTCCGCTGTCCTCGGTCGGCCCGAATACCAAAGTATTAGGCTGACGTCGGTCATGGGCGCCTAGATCTGACATCAGAGCGTCAGGGTATAAAGACGCATGATCGACGTCATATCCTCAGTCTTTTCTTGCCCCAGATGTCAGAAGGCCAAACCAGAAAGGCCACAGCCAAAAACAGAATACCTCCCAAAAACATGCCCAACAACAACCATCACCCAAAGCATAGCACCAAGTCAAACTACAGTGGGGAAGGAGGGAGGGTAAATTGGACTGCAGCAATGTGGATCTTCGAACATCTACATTTATGGTAGGTACAAAACTGTACTATGTTCTTCATCTCACAATGCTGCAGTCCTTACTTATGGGTAGAATCCCAAAGCAACGGGAAAGGGAGGATGGTAAAAATCATAAAGCATTAGGGGCCGCTAAAATGCCCTGTAAAATTGCAGTGGCAAATCCAGCCCTAGACTTAGAATAAAGAGGAAGGTGGTAATGTTTAGAAAAGGTATGCACTGAACTCCAAGAAGCTGCCTCCAAAATGTCTTTTGTAGCTACCCCTTAGAAAGGCCGTAGAAGTAGCAGTAGCCCTAGTGGAATGAGGCCTGATTCCAGCAGGAATCTCCTTACCATGATGGGAATAACAGAAAGAAATACAAAACCCAATCCATTTAGAAATAGTTTGTTTTGAAACAGGTTTACCCTGTGAACCCAAAGCAAAAGAAAACAATTGCTGAGACTGTCTGAACTCCTTGGTTCTGCTCAAATAATAACGCAACTGCCTGTAAATATCCAAAGTATGCAAAATTTTCTACCCTTTATTTTGGGGGTTTGCATAAAAAGTAGGCAAATGAATAGCATGATTTAAGGCCACACTAGAAACCACTTTAGGCATAAAGGAAGGATTAGTACGCAAAGATACCCTATCCTTATAAAAAATCAGGAAAGGCTCCACTGCCATGAGGGCCTGTAATTCAGAAACCCTTCTTGCAGAGGTAATGGCCAACAAAAAAGCAGTTTTCCATGACAAATACTTTAACTCGGCAGTAGCTGCAGGCTCAAAAGGTTGTAGAGTAAGTCTTTCCAACACAAAATTGAGATCCCAAGCAGGAGTAGGAGCTCTACGTGGGGGTCTTATATTCTTTGCCCCTCTAAGAAATTGCTTAAACCAAAGATGAGAGAATAAAGGAGGATCACAATCATAGTGAGCAGAAATGGCTGCAGCATGAACCTTTATTGAGGAGAAAGACAAACCCTTGTCCAATAGCTCAGTAAGATATTGAAGAGCAACACTTAAATCAGGTTTGGAGACATCAAGGTCCTTTCCTTTGCTCCAAATAAAAAATCTCCTCCATTTATCAGTGTAAACTTTCCTGGTACTAGGCCTCCTGGCCTCCAAAATAACATTCAAAACTTGCTGTGGAAGCTGAGACCTTCCAGAGTCTAAAACAGAATATGCCAGGCTGTTAGATGCAGAGACTGAATCTTGACATTGAGGAAGTGACTGTCCTCTTGTGACAAAAGGTGCGGAATCAAAGGCAGAGGCCATGGAGGTTCTCGTACTAAACTCCTCAGTAGTGGGTACCAGTGTTGTCGAGGCCAATCCGGTGCTATCAAAATCATGGTTGGCTTGTCTTGTCTGGCCTTCAAAAGTACCTTGGGAAGAAGAGGCAGAGGTGGAAAGGCATATACATGCAGATTGTTCCAACTGAATGATAGAGCGTCCACCTTCCAAGCTGTGTGATGAAACATTTTGTGCAAAACTTTGGCAACTGGTAATTTAGTGGAGAAGCGAACAGATCTATGTCTGGAGTTCCCCATAACACTGTCAACTGTTGAAATACATGAGGATCCAATTTCCACTCGTGAGGATCCACTATTAGTCTGCTCAATACATCTGCTAAGGAGTTCTGTGCTCCTGGTAGAAACCTTGCCTGAAGATTGAGGTGTAGATTGAGAGCAGTTTCCCACAGAATCATCGCTTGCCTGCAAAGAGGGTAAGAATGGATTCCCCCCTGCTTGTTGATGTACCACATGACAGTAGTGTTGTCTGTTTGAATCAACACCTGCCCTGGGTGAAGTAAATCTTTGAAAGCCATCAATGCAAACTGGACTGCTAACATTTCCTTCAAGTTGATATGCAAATGTTGGAGTTTGACAGGCCACGTGTTTTGCACCCATTTTCCATTGAGGTGTGCTCCCCAAGCCTTGTCGGAGGCATCTGTCGTTAGAATCTGACTCGCCTCTGGCCGGGTCACAGAGAGTCCCTTGTTTAGGTGACATTCCTGAGCCCACCACAAAAACTCCTTCTGAATGCAGGGTATTATCTGAATGACAGTGTCTAGATCTTGGCAGTGCTGTGTCCATACATTTTTGAGATACCATTGAAGCTTCCTCATATGCAATTTGGCATTGGGAAGCACCAGAATACAAAATGCCATGAACCCCAAGGCTTGAAGGACTGTCCTTGCAGTCAGCCTGGACCGTAGAGACATTTGCTGGAAATAAAGAGAAAGGCTTCTTTGTTTGTCCGGGGTCAAAAAGGCCATCTGGGAAGCTGTATTCAGTCTCACACCCAGAAAGCACATGTCCTGAGAGGGTACTAGACTGGACTTTGTTTCGTTCACAGAATACCCTAGGCATCTTAACACTGCCATCACATACTGTAGATGATGAAGAAGTTCGTCCTTTTCTTGTGCAATAATCAGGCAGTCGTCCAAATAAGGATAAATCTGTATCCCTCTCAGTCTGAAAAATGCTATCACTGGAGCCAGAACCTTTGTGAACACTCTGGGCGCAGTAGATAAGCCAAAGGGCAATGCAGAGAACTGATAATGTAAATTTCCAGCCCGAAAACGCAGGTACCTGCAACTGGACCTGATAGGAACATGAAGGTAAGCCTCTTTGAGATCCAGAGTAACCATCCAATGATCTTTTCCCAACAGAGGTAAAAGTTATTGTAAAGTCAGCATCTTGAACTTTGGAATGTCCAGGTAAGTGTTGAGGATAGATAAATCCAAAATTGGTCTCCACGTGTTCCCTTTCTTTGGAACTAGAAACAGGCGAGAATAAAATCCTAGGCCCACTTCTGACAGAGGAACTGGCTGTATAGCTCCTATTTGAAGAAGTAAAGAAATTTGTCTGTGAGCCTCTATCCTTTGCCGAGGAGGGACGTCTGGCATGCCTTTGAAAGCAGGCATGGTGTGGAAATAGAACTTGTAACCTCTGTTTATAATGTCCAATACCCATTTGTCCTGGGTGACTAAAAGCCAATTTTGCTTGAAAAGAGCCAACTTTCCTCCCAAAGGAGCTGCCCGGCAAGAAAAATCTGGCAGCTGAAAATGCAGGTCATTGGGCCTGTTAACGAAAGGACTGGCCCCTGCCCTCACCAGCAGATTGAGCAGGCGAACTCCATTGTCTCGGCCTGAAGGTACTCTGAGCTCTGCCCCTACCACGCCTAGATCTACCCCTAGACTGAGAATCAGAAGTAGGGTACGTCCACCCCTTAGTAGGCCAATTTCTACTAAACTTTGGAGGTTGTACCTGCAAAAAATCTTTAACAGTCTGCATAGACTTAGCCTTGTCTTCCATTTTCTGTAAGACTGACTCCACAGGAGGACCAAACAAAACTTCAGACTGTAAAGGGGCATCCAGAATTCAAGACTTAACATGCTCAGACAAATTCTGATCCTTAAGCCAGGTGTGCCTACGAATAACTGAACCAGTGGCAGCCACCCTAGAAGAAGCCTGTAAAGCATCAAAACCACATTGCAAAGAGTGCTTACCCACCTATTCAGAAACATGCACTAAGTCCTGCAATTCTTTACACTCTATGCCCTCTGCCAAAGCATCCACTTTAGATCTTAGCTGAGAAAGGAGGAAATTCTGATACTTCAACATATGAAACTGGCAGTTCAAAGTTCTCATTACTAAAGTAGAATAGGTATACACCTTCTTACCCCATCTATCCAAAGCTCTAGCTTCCTTATCCAGAGGAACCGGATCCTAAACAACAGAGGCTCTAACACCCTTAGGCCCCTGACTAATAGTTTCTGGGTCCGCCCTAGGACTCTTATACAGATATTTATGAGCCTCAGGCACCCTGTAATACCTGTCCGGTCTGTGGTAAAAACAAGAACTCCCTGAGCCTCTTCCGTGAATCAGAGTAATCCTGTTCCTCCCACTTAAAATGCTCCCTCATGGAATGCAGAGTTTCTGAAAATGAAAAATCCTCTGGAGGAGAAGCAGAAGGAGTGGAATCCTCTGCATCAGAATCAGAATAAGGAGGGAAATCTTGAATGTCTTCAGCAGAAGACTCTGAATCATCTGAGGCCTGCTCCAAACTTTCCAACTCTGGCTCCATCCTGGGCCTCTTATCAGGAGGGGGCATAGAACCTCTAATTAAAGTAATCAAATCCTCTGCCATTTTAAGCATGTGCTTTTTAGGCACAGACCCTGAAGAACCAGAACTGACACCAGAGGAAGGCAAAACAGACCTGCCCTTAGAAGGAGCCTTAGAAACAGTAGCAAAAGGCCTAACCACCTTAGGCACAGAAGGGAGAATAGTAACCTGAGAGGCCCCTTCATCCTGACCTGCCTCCTGAGAGGCCACATCTTGTAAAATCAAAGTTTCCCCCTGGGACTCAACAGAAACTTCAGCCGGATCCACCTGTTCAGCTGTAGCTTCTAAAGGTCCAGCGTCCGAAATGGACGAATCATCCTGCCTAGGCTTTAAATATTTGTCTTTGCGCTTCTTAGTAGAAGCAGGCGTCGGAACATCCGACGGCATATTATAATTACACCTCTTGCCAAAGACTAACCTAGCGCAATCTAACCTCCGTTTTATAGTGCGCTTATTAAACCTAGCACAAAACCGACACCCGACAACGTCGTGCTCCGGTCCCAAACAAGGAATACAAAGCGAGTGGTAATCCCTATGCGGTATCTGTTTCCCACAAGAAATACAATTATTCACTTTTTCTGACATCCGGTAAGTAACTGAGGCAAGAAAAAACAAAAATATTCCCCAACGGGGTACTTAGCCCAACATGGTATCGGTCTGAAACTCCGAAAACGAAAAATTTCAGAACGCCGAATGGCACTTGCAACGCTGCTTCTGCATCGGACCATGCGGCAAAAAAGACTGGGGATATGACGTCGATCATGCGCCTTTATACCCTGACGCTCTGATGTCAGATCTAGGCGCCCATGACCGACGTCAGCCTAATACTTTGGTATTCGGGCCGACCGAGGACAGCGGACTACCCTTAAGTAAGGACTGCAGCAATGTGAGATGAAGAACATCTAGTCTGTATACCAATATACATGTATATGGACTAGAAGCTATACAGTATTTCTTGGGAGATGATCCCAGAACACAATATATCAAAGAGTTGGTACATTTCTGTTTAAACAAGAACATATTTGAATTTGAGGGAAACCTCTATACACAAAAACAGGGTACAGCCATGGGGGCACCATTTGCCCCCATGTATGCAAATGTTTATGGGATTAATGGAAAGCACCCATATATATATATAGAAATATATTTTTTCAGAAACATGTTAAATATTACTTTAGATTTACAGATGATCTTGTATTTATATGTCATGAAGGCAGAGAAAAGGTACCGGAGTTTTTGAATTTTTTGAACAGAAGATTTGGAATTAAATATGACCAAGCACAAGTAGGATTGAAGGTTAATTTTTTAGATATCTTTGTAGGAGCGAATAATGAGAAAATTAAAACTAGGATACATAGAAAATTCAATCAGCCGAATTTAATGCTACAAGCCACCAGCTGTCACCCACCACATACTTTGCATCTATCCCGTATGGGGAATTGTTAAGAATTAAGAGGTTATATAGTGATATGAATGATTCAAAAATAGAAGCTGAAAGAGCTATTAGAATGCTTCCGAACAGGGGATATGAGGAGCAAACGATAATAGAAAGTTATGTAAAATGTACAAGAATCACAACATTAGTAAGAATAAAAGGTATACAGGTAATGGTGGAAATACAAATACAGCCTTAGAAAATAACATTATTTTTTTTTACTAAATATACAGTTTTTTCTGATAGATTTAATAATTTATTAAAAGAATATTGAAAACTGATAGAGACAAGTACCCTCTGTCATAACTAGAACTTACGACAGCCTATCAGAGGGGATGTAATTTGCAAGATTTTCTGGTTCATAGTAAACATAGTAGACCAAAAGAACCAATTAATAGTAATGTGAAGAAATTGGGCACAAGCCCTTGTGGTAAATGTTCTATTTGTCAATATAGAGTACCTACATTTGACAAAATAAATGGAAAAATTTTTTAAATACAGGACTGCTCTTCCTATACAACAAAGGGAATAATTTATGAAATAAGATGTTCTTGTGATTATTTTTATACTGGAGAAAGTAAAAAAAGCTGGAGTGAAAGGATAAAAGAACATGTTAGGGATATAAAAAATAACAAAATGATAAGCAATGTAGCACATCATTTTAACACAGTACATTTGGGAAACATTAATAGTTTGAAAGTTACAGTTTTGGAACATATTTCTTTACACATTTTGCTAGTGATGATTTACTTAAATATTTATTAAAAAAAGGAATCAATTTTTATTATTAAATACAACACTATGCAGCCTTATGGGCTAAATAAAGAATTCCATTGGCAGAGTTTTATTTGATTTCTGTTTTAATTTTAAGAAATGTATATTCTGCCTTAAATGATATAATTGATTAATTGAAGCTGATTATGTTATAAATAGGCATGCTGTGAGCCTGCATTTTACTCTGTAAAGGCTATTACGGCCAAGGCGCTAGGAGATTTTATGGTGAAACCTTTTGATCCTCATTTCGCTGTGGAATTAAACAGATTTTAACTCAAGAAGGCGTCACTGGTTTGTTGGGACATGGTATATAAATTTACTTTCACAAGTGTGGCTCAACTATTACAATAACTGTTCTTAAAAGCTGAAAATATTAGCTTTAAATGTGAACAGTGTGAAAAAACCTAAAATAATACGTATATTACAATGGTGTGCTGCAGTAGATGCACATACTGTTTTAGAAGATATCAGATTATTAACAGAGGAAGAAAGAACACACATGAAAATCTTTGGAATGATGTGGTAGTTTGTAACATGGGGAAAGAAACATGCTCAGGCATATGTATATTATGTCAAAAAAGCATTAAAATATTAGATGTAACCATAGTGGAACTAGGCCGAGCTAAGCAAGAGAGAAAGATGTTTAAAAACATTCTTAAATATGTTTGTGTAAATATGGACATTATAGTGGTGGGTGATTTTAACTGCAATTTAAGGAAAAATATGGGAAATTGTGAACTTAAAATAGCTAAAGAAATTATGAGAAGTGGAAAGTTACGTGTATGTCAGAATAACCACTGGACCTATAAAAAGGAATGAAATTAGGACAGAAACTGATTTTTTAATATCTGATAGTTTAAAAGTTATAAAAATGGAATCAAGTATGCTGGATCTTCAAATCATGTGGCAAAATGGGTTAAACTACAGGAAAATTAATATATAAGAATAGGAAAAGGAATAAAGAGGCTTAATGAAAATGAATTAGATTTAGAAAAGAAAAACGAACTTGTGGACTTACGGAAAAATCATACTATTATGAGGGAGTTTTATGAGAACTGGACTGTCTGGTGGCTTAATTTTAAAGAAAAACATAGAAAAGTATTTTTAGAATGTATAAGGAACAAAAGAAGAAAAGAAAGAGATACAAGATATTAAGTCAAGAAACATTTCAAGACTTATTAGAGAAGAAAAATTCCTTTTAAGAAAAAAGGAACTATATAAAATGAATCAAATTAAAATTATCAACTTGCTATATAAGCAAAAATATCGTTTACAAGGAAAGAAAGAAGAGGTATCACCATATTAGAGTAAAATAAAAGGAAAAATAATAAGACAATTAAAAAATAAGGAAGGTAAGCAAAGACAGCAAAAAATAAATATATGAAATAATGAAAGAATATGTATTGGAATTATTTAAGAGAGAAGAAAACAAAACAAATTTATAAAGGTGAAAAAGTAAATAAGGAAGAAAATTAGTATTTAGAACAAAATAACAGTGAAACGAATGAAATTCTAAAAGATATTGACATGAATTCTGCAACAGGACTAGATGAAATTGAATATGGTATGTATAACGAAATGAGTGGCAAAACATATTTTTATAGAAGTTATGAATGAATGGTTAGAAACTGGAATTAAAGAGAAAGATATGTAAAGGAGTTATAAAAATTATATTTAAAAAAAGAAAATAAAGAGGAGATAAAAACTTGGAGACCTATAACATTGAATAATACAGATTATAAAATGTTTATGAGAACAAAAAAAAAAAAAAGTTTACAGAAAAAAAAAAATGGACAGAATATATGACCAAAATATATTTTGAAAAAAGCAAAAGGAAGTCAAGAGTTATTATGGATAAGAGAAATAACTAATGATATAAATAAAAATGTAGAAGCAAAGATTATGATGGGGATACAAGTAAATCTTATGATGATATTCAGTATATATCATTAGGAGGAAGTCTGCAGACATATAATGTTAAGTAAAAAATACTCCAAGTAATAAAATCTGTTTATGAAAGGAACTATGTAAAACTAAATGTAAATGGCTGGATTGGGGAAGAAATAAAAATGGAATGTGGAATAAAGCAGGGCTGCCCAGCTAGTAGTGTAATTTTCTCATTAGTTATGAATGTAATAGTGAAGGAAATTAATAACATGTCAAGTAGTGGTGGATACAAAATGATGAAGTACAATTGTCAATAATGTAGAATTATGTGGATGATACGGTATTAATTGTTAAAATAAAGTATGGCTGGAAAAAGTAAATGAACAATTAAGTATAAATTAAAAAAAATGTTTTTTGACTACAAATAAGGAGAAAAGTAAATGATTAGGGTTTTGAGTGTATGATAGGAGGTGTTGAGTTTACTGAAAAATATATACATATATTAGAAATAACATTTAGAAGAATGAATACAGACAGCAATGGGATAATGTACTCAAAGAAGTAAAAGATATGACTAATTTTTGGAACTCAGATTTTAAATTAGAAAAAAGCATACTTGTTGAACACAATGGTAACATGAAAAAAGTACAGTTTTGTACCTACCATAAATGTAGATGTCCGATAGGTATGCATATGGGTTGTCCTGCCTCAGGCAGCCCTTCGGTTGGCCGGATTCCAAAGTCTGGGTCTGGCCTCGGCTGATGTCGCACTTTCCCCGACGTCAGAGCGTCTGGGGTATAAAAGCATCAGCCGACGCCATCTTCCTCAGTTTTTCTTGCCCCAGATGCCAGGTGCCCTCTAGGAAGGCTAAATTTGGATAAAATGCCAAAAAATTCCAAACAATGCAAAAATATATACATATATATGTATCTATATACAAACAAATACACCATAACAGATTCCCCCAGCTAGCTAATGAAGGGGTAAACACCCTAGGAATACCACAGAGGGGAAGGAGGGAGGGTAAACCTGACTGCAGATGCATACCTATCGGACATCTGCATTTATGGTAGGTACAAAACTGTACTATGTCCTTCAAGGATGCATCTGCAGTCATAACATATGGGTAGAATACCATAGCCAATCTGGGGGTGGAGGTACTAAGAAAAAGATGGTGTAGTTGAGACCCTGCAGGACTGCTGTTGCAAAACCTGCTCTGGATCTGGAGTATAAGGGTAGATTGTAATGCTTGGCACGGAGCTCCATGTAGCAGCTTCTAAAATGTCCTTGGTAGCCACCCCTCTTAGGAAGGCTGTAGTGGTGGCTGTGGCTCTCGTGGAATGAGGCCTAATATTCACAGGAACAGTCTTTCCATGAAAGGAGTAGCAAAAGCGAATGCAATTTCCTATCGATTTTGAGATTGTCTGTTTGGAAATTGTTTTTCCTTGTGTCCCAGCAACATAAGCTACAAACAGTTGGTCAGTTTTTCTGTAACTTTTAGTTCTGTCCAAATAGTAGCGTAATTGTCTGTGGATATCCAGAGTGTGGAGAAGTTTCTCCCCTTTATTTTGTGGATTTGGGAAGAATGTAGGCAAATGAATTGCTTGGTTCAAGGATACTCTAGATACCACCTTTGGCATAAAAGTTGGATTGGTTCTTAATGACACACTGTCCTGATGAAAAATAAGAAATGGCTGCACTGCCATTAAAGCTTGTAACTCAGATACTCTTCTTGCTGAAGTTATGGCCAGAAGGAATGCAGTTTTCCAGGACAGAAACTGTGGATCTGCCGATGCTGCTGGTTCAAATGGAGGAAGTGTTAGTTTTTCCAGCACAAAGTTGAGGTCCCAAGTAGGTAAAGGTGGTCTCCTTGGAGGATTGATGTTTTTGATTCCTCTGAGAAATTGTCTTGAGAGGATGCGAGTAGACAGGAGGATTTACATTGTATTCTGCTGAAATTGCTGAGGCATGTATTTTAATGGAAGAATAAGACAGGCCATTGTGGAACAATTCTGCTAAGTATTCCAGTATATGTGACATGTTCATCACTGTCACATCAAGGCCTTTTGTTGTGTTCCAAATGAGAAATCTTTTCCATTTTGCTGAGTATGCCTTCCTTGTGGAAGGTCGGCGAGCTTCCATAATAATGTCCTTTACCCTCTGGGATAAGCTGTCCTGGGAAGGAGTCATGGTATTCTCCAGGCAGTCAGCTGCAAGGTCTTTAGGTTGGGATGCAGGATCTTGTAATTGTTCTGCGTCAGAAGAGGAGGCCATAATGGGAGAGGCCACGGCTTCGTCTGTGACAAGCTCTTCAACAGTGGGTACCAATGCTGCCTTGGCCAGTCTGGAGCTATCAGGATCACTTTTGGCTGTTCTGCTCTGATCTTCAGTAAAACCTTGGACATTAATGGGATTGGTGGGAAAGCATAGACTTTTCGGGCTTTCCAGCTGAAAGAGAGAGAGTCCACCTTCCAAGCTTGTGGATGGTATGTCCTGGTGCAAAAAATTTTCAGTTGATGATTTTGGGGTGAGGCGAACAGTTCTATCTCGGGCCTTCCCCATGTCTGTGTTATGAGTAAGATGATGTCTGGGTGCAGCATCCATTCGTGTGCATCCATGGTAGTTCTGCTTAAGCTGTCTGCCAGTGTATTGTCTTTCCCTGGCACGAACTGGGCCTGTAGTTGTATATTGTGTTTCAAACAAAGATCGCATAGATTCATAGCCAGTCTGCATAGAGGGTAGGAGTGCGTGCCTCCTTGCTTGTTTATGTACCACATAACTGTGGTGTTGTCTGTCCTTATTAGCAGGTGGCCTTGCTGAAGGAAAGGTTTGAAAGCCTCGATTGCATGTATCACTGCCAGCATTTCCTTTTGGTTTATGTGCATTTGCAGTTGCCCTTGAGACCATAGTCCTTGGATACATTTGTCCTCCATGTGTGCTCCCCAACCTCGGTCTGAAGCGTCCGTGGTGATGGTTTGGTTTGCTTTTGGTTTGATGAAAGGCAACCCTCTGTTGGTCTGGCAGGCTTGAGCCCACCACAGGAATTCCTTTTGAAGACAAGGTATGATTGGAATCAGAGTTTCTAAGCTGTGACTGTGCTGAGTCCATACACTCCTTAGGTACCATTGCAATCTTCTCATATGCAGCCTGGCTTGTGGAATTAGTATTATGCAGGATGACATGAAACCCAGGGCCTGCAGGATTTACCTTGCAGTTAGCTGAGTTTGTCTTGTCAGATTCTTGAAGTAATCTGGAAGTTGTTTCTGCTTTTCTTCTGTGAGAAAGGCCATTTGGGTGGTTGTATCTAGATCTGCACCCAAGAAGGTTATCCTTTGGGATGGTACAAGTCTTGATTTTTGGATGTTGACTGTGTATCCCAAGGCCTGTAATAGCTTGATGGCATAGTCCAAGTCCTTTAACAAATTTGTCTTGCTGTCCGCTTGTATCAGGCAGTCGTCCAGATATGGGTAGATATGAATCCCCTGAAGTCTGCAGTGTGCAATTACTGATGCCAGGCATTTCGTGAATACTCTGGGCGCAGTAGATAAGCCAAAGGGCAATGCTGAGAATTGATAATGCTCTGATCCTGCACGAAATCTGAGGTGTCTTCTGTAACTTTGTCGAATGGGGACATGCAGGTATGCCTCCTTGAGATCTAGAGTCACCAGCCAAGACTCCTTGCCCAGCATGGGAAGAGGCTGCTGTAGGGTCAGCATCTTGAATTTCGGCACAATGAGGTAAGTGTTCAGTGCGGACAGATCGAGAATAGGCCTCCATTGATTTTCTTTCCTCGGAACAAGGAATAGCCTTGAATAAAAACCTTGGCCTAGTTCTGAGAGAGGAACCTTCTCTATGGCTTTCATTTGTAGTAATTTGGTGATTTGCTTCAAAGCCTCCGCCCTCTGATTTGGTGGCAGGTCTGGCATTCCTTTTCTTTTTGGCAATGTGTGGAAATGGAACCTGTAGTCTTTGTCTATTATTTGCAGTGTCCATGAGTCCCTTGTAATGTAATGCCAGTTTTCTGAAAATAAAGAAAGCTTTCCGCCCAATGGTGCTTCTAATTGAGCCCTGGTTGGCGGAGTCAAAAATAAGTCATTGTGTTTGTCCTGGTGTTGCAGATGTTGTTGCTGTTCCTGCACTACCTCTCTGGTTTGGTGGCTGCCACTGACGGCCTCTGTAGTGGCCTCTAGCTTGCCCTCTACCTCTGGTACGCCTGTTCCTGCCTCTCTGTGATCTGTCCGAGTCCGGAAAGGACCAATTCTTAGTAGGCCAATTTCTGCTGAATCTCGGTGGTTGTACCTGCAGAAAGTCCTTGACTGTTTGTACAGATTTTGCCTTTTCTTCAAACCTCTTTAAGACCTCCTGGGCCGTGGAACCAAATAATTTTTGTTTTTCCATTGGAGCATCCAGGAGCTTAGCTTTAACATGGTCCGGCAGAGAGTGTTCCTTCAACCAGGCATGCCTTCGTATAACTGCCCCTGTCATTGCTGACCTACATGAAGCTTCCAGTGCATCATAACCACATTGCAAAAAATGGTTGCTAACCTGCTGTGAGTTATGTACCAGATCCTGAAGTGATTTACGGTCAAGGGGGTCAGAGGAGGAAAGTTTCTTATACAATTCATCTAACAAATACTCTTGGTACTGAATCATATGGAATTGACAATTTAATGCCCTCATAGAAAGAGTTGCAGAAGTATAAACTTTCTTTCCCCATCGCTCTAAAGCTCTAGATTCCCTTTCAGAAGGTAAAGGATTTTTAGCAGTGGCAGCTGCCACCCCTTTTGGGCCCTGAGAAATGGTTTCTGGGTCTGCAGTGTGGGCCTTGTACAGGTGAAAATGAGAATCCGGGACCCTGTAGTACCTATCAGGTTTGGCAGGAGCCTGAGGGAGAGAATCAGGGGCTGTACTAGCATCAGAGTACACATCATCAATAACATTCAAAACAGGAGGTATAGCCAAAGGCCTATGCTGAGGTAAATGTAAAAAGGTCCTTAATCTTTTTCTGGAATCAGAAAATTCCTGGCCCTGCCATTGGAAATGTTCTCTCATAGAATGCAGTGTCTCACCAAAAGAAAACTCTTCAGGAGGGGAGGCCGAAGGAATAGATTCTTCAGCATCAGAATCCTCGTAGGCCGAATAAGCCTCCTGCTGGTGCTCTGACAACACAGACTCATCCGTAGACTCATCTGAGGAGTGGGGGTCAGAGGGCTCAACCCTGGGCCTTTTTTCTGGAGGTGGGAGAGAGCCCCTGTCCGGGTGAGGTTGAGAACCTCTAATTAAGGAGATAAGATCCTCTGCTAGGCTGAGAATTTGAGTGCTGGTAGAAGGCCTCTGAGAGGTAGACTTGGGAGGCAAAGCTTTGGCAAGTTTAGCAGCTTTAGCTCTAGAGAAGGCCTTAATGGACATGGATGCAGGGGGTCTGGCTGCACCACGTGCAGGGGTGGACTTATCTAAAGGAATGGTGCCGGACATGTCCTGGACACCGGTTTCTGAAGGTAGTTCAATAACCGACTCGGCCAGAGCCTCCGAGGCCGAGGTAGTCGGTTGTAAGGATTCGGCAACAGGAAGCACAGAGGACTGTTTCAGCCGAAACCGAGACACTCGTGGTAGGCCTGACCAAGGTTTCAGCCGAAACCGCGGGCCGCGAGGGTCGGTCCTTGTCCTTCCGGTTTTTAACTACATGTGAAGTCGGAGTCTCCGACGGCATTTTATAAGCAAAACTAGCCCCAAAATATTCCTCTGCAAACTCCGACCGATGCCTAAGCGTTCGTCGGTTCAAGGAAGCACAGGCCGAGCAGGCCAAGACGTCGTGGTCCGGGCCTAAGCAAGGGAGGCAGTAAGAGTGGAAATCCTTATGAGGTATTTGTTTCCCACAAGTTAAACAATTATTTACTTTATCTGACATCGGCTGAGGCAAGAAAGTGTCCCCAACGGGGTACTTAGCTTTTTCGAAGTCTTCGGTAGCTGAATCAAAGGAGCTGGCCGACCGGCACTTGCGAACTGCTTCTGCTTCGGGCACCGTGCGGCAAGAAAGACTGAGGAAGATGGCGTCGGCTGATGCTTTTATACCCAGACGCTCTGACGTCGGGGAAAGTGCGACATCAGCCGAGGCCAGACCCAGACTTTGGAATCCAGCCGACCGAAGGGCTGCCTGAGACAGGACAACCCATATGTTATGACTGCAGATGCATCCTTGAAGGACATCTGCTTATGCTGCAACATCTATACGAATCTACCGAATGTCGCACTGCTACAGTCATCCATAAAGGAGGAGCAACTACAGACCCTGGAAACTATCACCCCATTAGCCTGATGAGTCTGATGTGCAAAGCTATGGAACGCATCATCATGGACCTAATAAACAAGGATATATGGAGTCTCCAAACTCTGGATCAAACACAGTTGGGTTTTGTGAAGGGTAGATCATGCCTGCACAACTTGGTCAATTTCTTTGAGTCAGTCACCAAAGCTGTGGATGAAGGCAGGGTGGTTCATACAGCCTACTTTGATCTGGCCAAGGCCTTTGATAACATTCCCCACTCAGAAATCATAGAAAAATTCACTAAGCTAGGCATCAACCCCTATATCACTAGGTGGGTTGCAAACTGGCTCACAGGCAGAACCCACAGTGAGAAAGTATATGACTCCAAGTCAGATTGACGACCAGTCACAAGTGGAGTCCCGCAGGGTTCAGTCCTGGGTCATCTCTTGTTTGGTATCTACTTCTCTGAAGTCCAGGCCAACACAAAGTGACTCTGGCTGACAAAGTTCAGACGATTGCAAGTTGGGAGCTATTATAAATTCCCCGAGTGATGACGACATCCTACAGAAAGGCTTCACTGAAACAAATGACTGGTGTCAGAACCGTGGCCCTTCAGCTCAATGCCAAAAAAATATATGAAAGAAAAAGGAGGTTTGGGTTTAATAAGAACAATAGTACTTGCAGCATGTTTAATTTTATATAATGTATTAAAAGGAATTATGAAAATAAAAAACCTGATAGAAATACTATATTATAAACACACAGAACTGTGGGAAACAATGGAAATTAAAAAACAAAAACAAAATAAAAGCACTGTGAATGAAGAAATGAAAGAGTACAGAAACAAAACTGTGTTATGGAAAATAAAGAATATACGTGAAAAAAATAGAAAGGAATGGTATGAAAGTATTATGAAAGCATTTTACTGCATTGATCCATGGAAAGATTTAGAAATAGACAAGAAAAAAGCCATAATGATGAGATATAACTATAAAAAGATTAAAGAAAATAATGGGTTTTTATGGTGATTGTCTATTAGAAAATTGCCAGTTAAGGCAAATATGCCATACAAAAAAAAAAAAAAAGCAAGGTAGAATATGCAATAAATGTGGACAGTTTGAGACTACTGAGCATGTGCTTTTGAAATGTGAAAGAGTTAATAATTTGAGGAAAGAGAACTGCTACGATATTAGGGTGAAAAGTTTAAAATTTGAACAAATAAATATGGATATAAAAGAATTTAGTTATTACGGTGCGTGTAAACAGGAAGTAGTGAAGAAAATGGACAGAGTAATATTTTATGCTTCATGGACTATATGGAACGAGAGACTAAATGAAATTAATACAACGGAAAATGGACTTAGATAAAGATTTTGGAAAAAATAATGTTTTGGTTGTGGATAAAAGAGTGGGGGATGCTTAAACTGAATTTCATAATGTATGGAGATTTGTAAATATATAAATAATGTCATGTATATATCAATAAAAAAAACAACTCTTTCTGTAGGTGTCACGGGATCTTTTACACCTTTGCTACCAGCAATTCATGCAGATGAGGCTTCTGTTTAATGCCTCATCTGAAGGCCAGGTAAAATATAAAGAAAGGGACAGCAGAACAGTCAATGAGAAGAGGTATCAGCAAAGTGCTGAAATAAGTAACAATGCAAATATGATTCGATTCATCAGGTAAAGACAGACCAGACATTTACTAAATTTAATGCTCACAATAAAGCAACTTATCTGTAAAGACAGAAAAGTGAAATCTGTAAATGCACAGCAAGGATGTAAAGGTTTATCTTAGTCATTGCTGGCTAGTCTTTTCTGACTTTCCTGTAAGATTTATAATGCTCCAATCTTCTTACCTTCTCTGGTTTGCACATCAACTCATTCACTCCAATGGACTTAGGAAGTATGCACCGTAAATTCCAATGGGCAGAGCCAAAGCCTTTTGGCAGAATCTAATCATATCCTAACATTTCAAACAAATGTTAATATTTTTGGCACCACAGGTGTTAGGAAAGAAGTATAAATATAAATTCTTCGACACAGACTATTTTTATACCGGTAGTATTCTTTAGGTTCTGTAGCCGTGGTGGTACGGCGGTAGCATTGTTACCTCACAGCAAGAGGTTCTCCCTTTCGATTCTTGGCGTGACTTGGGAAAGCCGTCTGTGTGGGGTCTGCATGTCCTCCCCGCGGTTGGGTAGCATTCGAAAAACATGCGTGCGTAAATGGGCGTGCCTTCATTGAAGGTTGGACGTCGAGCTGGCACCTCGGAGTTTCATAAAAATCTACTGCCAATCATTAGCAGATCGGAGCTCTGCTGTGGAAACCCCTTACCGGGAAAAAGCCGAAAAGACAAAGTATTCTTTAGGTTCTAGGCCTTAAACTGAATTTTATAAGTCACAGTAAACACAGTAACTATTATATTTCTAATATTTTGTAAACAACTTTCAATATCTTAGCAACCATTCAAGTTACACATATACTGTCAGTAGCATTTTATTCATCCAGCTGACAAGCTTTCATAAGATGCTAAGGAGTTCTGTCCGTGTTACTTGATTATTGAGATATTTAGAAAAATGTGAAAATGATGTTTTCCTCGCTCACTTTTAATGGTTTTATTCCCATATTAAAGTATATTCTTGAGACTTACAGAGAGGTGACTGGTATATATTCTACAGTGTGGATCTTTGATCATTGTTAAATATATATATATACACATATATATATATATATATATATATATATATATATATATATATATATATATATATATATATATATACACACACACACACATATATATATATATATATATATACACACACATATATATATATATATATATATATACACACACATTATATATATATATATATATATATATATATATATATATACATACACACACACACACATTTTATATATATAAACTCTCTAAATGACTGCAAAAAAGAAAAAAATATAAATACAATAAACTTCTTGTACCAGACCAGGCAGAAAAAGCAGAATCGGTGTTGAGCGCTTTTGTTCTTTATGCATAGCAAGACGTTCTTCAGAAAAACACTGTAATAAGAATGCAGTGTACAAGTCAATATATACTGTTTTAGTTACAATTAAATCCACCTCTAAAAAAAAAAAATGACACGTCTTAGCTTCAAAAGAAAAACTACCACTAATGTGTGAACATTATCACAGGTAATAAAAGGTAATATTCAAACAAACCCAAAACAAGGCAGAAACAAGTTTGAAAAACAAAGATTAAAGGCAGGAAGGTTGCTCAGGGGTTACCTAAGCCAATGTACTGTACATTTAATGTGCCTAGGTTTCAAAATACCAGACAATATAGATGTGATATTGATTTATTTTTGTTTGGCAAGATTCACAGCAAGAACTTGACACATTTACTCTTCACTCCCACACAAAGCCCCCCCCCCCCCAACTGACTTCACAGTTATATCCAATGATGGCATCACTATATCTCCTGACCCAACTACCAAGCTCTTAGGAGATACAATAGACCATAATCTTAGCTTTGACATACATATTAACAACAATAAAAACAGTAAACAGAAAATTACACTTCCTCTATAGGATTAAACCTTCCTTACTCCAACAGCTAGAAAAACTACTGCCCTCACCCATCTAATTTCCACCCTTCTCTATGCCTGTCCCATCTATACCAACCTATCAAAAGGCAACCTTAACAAACTAGCTACCTCCTACAACAATATTGCCAGATTTGCTACTGGTTCCTCATTTAGAACTCACCACAGTCAAAACCTAAAGCAACTAGGATGGCTAGAACTTCATAATCAACTCCAAATTAAACAACTTATTATCGCCCATAAGATCCTATACTTACTAGCCTTCTTACCCCCTATAGTAATTTGACAACCCTTTTCTCAGCCAATAAAGTACTGGTATCCACAGTCAAATCCAAAAATAAGGCCGGTGACACTGTTTGCCAACACTGTTGGCCAATTCTGGAACCTCCTTCCCAATGAACTCTTATCTCTCTCCTCAGTGAAACTGAACAAAAAACGAGTGAGAGAAGAGCTTTGTAAGCACTGGTTATGCCCACGTAGTAACCCCGACTAATCTCACCACCATTTTGTCTGCAGCCTCCCTAAATTACCATTTGCAGTTTGATTCCAACTCTCTCCATGCCTCACGCAGTACACACACTGTTACTTTTTAGTAATTATAATTAGTAATTAGAACAGTTTCATTCACGTAATCTTTTTCTAATTGTGTACTTGCATAGCTAGCAACAGTAACTGTTTATCACATAAAAACATCCATATAACCTTTCTTTATACTGCCTACTACATGCTTCCCTTAAGTTGCTATGCGACTATGGGATAAATGGTATGACTCTCTGCTAAATACTGCTCCTTGAGCTGCTACATTCGGGTATTTTTTCTTCACCTCTCTTTCTTGTGTGCCACTTTAAAATTGTTTGTTGCGCTGTTTCTTATCTTCTGCTACTTTAATAATATTTGTCTATATAAAGTGTATTCTTCAGCTTAAAATAGTACTGTACCTTAAGTTGTTACATATTTATTTATCTGTACCTGAAGTTGTAAGTTTTGCTTATGTGGAGCTTTTCTCCCCGGGCCTCTACTGAAAATAGACATATATCCAGTTAGACTAGCCCGGTCAACAAATGTAAAATAAATAAAAAAAACATTTATTCATTCCCTGTCACGCAGTATTCCATTTCTCAGTTTTAAAATCACAGGCTGTGGCTCTGTTGTGCATTTCTTGGACAATGAAATCACCCTGGACACTAACTTGCTGCATTGGGATTTCAATATTTTCTGTAATGAAACGTTCTGGAACAATTATTTGGACTTTAACAGCCAACACACATTTTTCATGAAGAGGAATATTACAAGAGGTCAGTTCACTAGATATTCCCGCATTATCAGTAAAGATGACATTTTCTGCAAAGAAAGCCACTTCCTGATTAACTTGTTCACAGATAGAAATTACCCAAAGCATTTAAAGAAT